>NC_056735.1:183974158-184156658 GCF_019279795.1 Protopterus annectens
GAACTATATCTGTGCAGCATAGGCAGGACCATTCAACTAGCAGCAGCTCCTTCCACCTGCATGAAGTACAATCATCCACTAAACGTTAGGGTTACCACCTCTCCCAGAGTCTCCCGGATTTTTATAGCATCTCCCATCTCCTGGAAGTAATTAAAAAAAACTCTGAAATGTCCAGGAATAATGACATTACACTCTTGCTTAACTGGAACTCAAGCAACCGGCATTCACTCACACATGATCGCACTCACTTTCTCCCGATCACTATCTCTCGCGCACGCACACACACACACACACACAGTCACTTCCTTATTCATACCTGCATTCATTCACACATCGCACTCAGTTCTCCTGATGGAGCACGCACACGCATCTACTTTCTAGTGACCTTCAATGGTCATGTGAAATACTGCAATGCACAATCTCCATGCTGAGGAATAGGACAGCAAATGCCACTGCATGCGTGATGTGTGTGTGTCTGTATAAAAATAATACCAATGATTTGTGTCTGTGGATATGCACCATATTGTCAGGCACATACATCTCTCTTCTGGGTAGCTGTAAAAAGTTAGCAAATCTGGAAGCCTGACACTCTCCATCATCATCCCCAGCTGTATAAGTGGATTTTCACACAGGCTTAGAAATGGATTCTGTGCTAAACCTTATCTAGTCTAAAACCAGCCTTCTCAGAGGTATACAGTTAAGCTTGATTTCCCTTCAAGAGGTAGTGCAATGGTAAACTGCATGGAAATTATATATTCCTGCACAAGAAACCAGGCTACAAAAAGTGCGGTATATAGGAACCAGGCTACAAAAAGTAGATTATACCCCACTCAAGGTACAGAAGTCTACTGTCCAGCCTAGATGTGTGGCTAGTAGACTTGGGTTCATAGGTAAGTACTAGGATAACTGCCCTTGTGGGCCATTTTAAGCCTAACCAATATGCTTTGGTAAGAATCAAACCCTTTACTTCTTGTCTGTGAGGTAACATCTTAGCCATTATGCCAACTCCCAACCTGGATAAGTGCAGAAGCTGAGGGCTGAGACATCATGGAAGCTACTATGAAAGAGATATACAGTGAAACAAAGTCACAAATAAAGAAAAACAAATCTTAACAAGGGCTCCTCTACAGGTGATTGAAATGAAATTCCTTGAGCACCAGTTGCCCCCCCCCCCCCTAAAAAAAAAAAAGAAAGAAAAAAAAACGGAGGAACAATAATCTTGATCACCATTTTTCACAGGAAATCATTGCCGGTATGATTTCTAAGTGTGTGCTAGCAATTACTCCCATCTTTCAGGAGATTTTTCCCTTCCTTAAGTTGGTGCAACAGTGAAGCTGGTATATATAAGTTGGAAGGTGCAGAGGAGCTCACTCCCCTACAAAACTTGTTTAAAGCTGATGTTTTTGCCTATAGTGTTTCAGGCATTATTTTCAGTATTTTAGTAGGTTGGGGTCGTACATTTCCACAGTTTATTGCAAAACCCTTAACAAAGCAAATAACGAATACAGGTGCCCTTACTTGTAAGTTTAAGATAGTGCTTGCAGTGCAAGGGGCTAGCACACATTAACCATGTATCACTATTTCAGACTACATCATGAAGATAAATATAATTTCTAATTAGAAACGTTGCTATGTCACTGTCACACTATGTCCTCCTAAAGAATTGCTATGTAGCTCCAATGTCTCTCAATAAAAGATTTAACATTTTTTTCTAAGGTTTTACTTTCTAGTTTTATTTGTAGCTCAAGTAACAGAGGGGACCCCATCTTCTTACAGTATGTCCACTCATACTTCTCAACTGTACAGATTTTTGCAGAATGTCCACATTTTTGCTTCATAATTTTGGTCAGTTTTTCATAAAATTGTGGTTTTCTGGCAAATTAGTGGAAAATCATAAAAGACTGAAGTTAGAAAATAATGACAGACATTTGCGTTTCAGACTTCATGCCCTTCAGAAAATTCATGCCAATACAAAATAAGAGCAATATTTAAAAAAATTCCCTATTTCTGGGCCTTTGTACCAATTTTATTTATGGTTTCATCCAGATTTCTTGCTCTAGGAGGTTGAGAGATATGTGCCCAGTTAATAATGTAAATAAAGTATTATGTCATACAAATGTCATGAATTAAAACTTTTTGCGATGATAGAAAAAGCTCTCAAAACAGACCAAATGCATCCCCAAATCTTTGTAAATTGAATAACATTCATCACTGAAGAATGCACGGCCAATTCATTTCACATCTAAGAAAATCTGACAAAATCTTTAAAGCCAGAGAGACATCTTTAGATGTCTTTGCAGGAAATTCTGATAGGAAAATTGACTTTCTGTCATAAAAAAAACAGAAAACTACAACTTTAACACATATTTACACTTCTGATAAGTGTTGACCTGCTTAAAAGTGAAGAGTTATCATAACCTATTACATATTTAACAGTATAAGTAAAGAACTCCCAAGAGTTAAATCATTTATGATGAGCCTGCTTTCAGTGCTAATACCTCTTCTCTTTTTTCCACTTTAGTGATGTTGCAGTCATTTTCTTAGTACAAGTCTTTCAGTAAAAAGTTGTCATGTTCACATCTAGTACATTTTAAGATAGTATATTGATAACCAGTCTCTGAGACCACACAGATGTGCAATAATTTTTTCCCTCTGTTCTCTAATGAAAAGTTTGATTATTCTGTACACCCATTAATCAAGCAACTTTTACATTCAAATAACCATAATGGGAAATTAGAGGCATTTTCAACAACTGTACAAAACTGAGACAAGTGTTACATTTGGCAGAAATAAGTGCATACACAGTCAAATAATGTAATGCAAGCAGGACATTTTAAACCAATTATATAGAAAGTGTTGATGCATACACCTGTTCCAAGCACTTCATTATAGCAAACATAATTTTACTATTTGACAATGTCCATTCATGGACCAGAGTTCCGCTGTGGTGACTTACTAAAAAAAAAGCCAAAGAACATTCATAAAACATATCTGTCCAAGTTACAAGCAACCCTTTAAAAGGCCACAAAGCTTCTATGTGATGGTTTAAAAAATGGTCATCAGTTTACTACTTTTCATTGTTCTGTACTATAATTACCAGATAGTTGGCAGGCAAGCAGACTAATCCATAAAGGACCCTTTGCAAACATGACTCAAGATAGAGAAAAAAGAAAACAAAACTTTATTCTTTTAACACAATACAGTTAAATTAACAGAGTTGTGTAAAACAATAATAATATTGCTTTAAGTGAGAGCTTACGCTGGGGCATACCTCTCAACTGCCCAGATTTTTCTCTCATATTTTTGGTCTGTTTCTCATAAAATTTGTGGTTTTCTGGGAAATCACCAATGACTGAAGTCACTAAATAATGATATACATTTGAATTTCAGACCTCATATCCTTCAGAAAATGCACGCTAACACTAATCCTGTTATTCAAACAATGTTCTAAGTGTATAAGAGTAATATTTACAATTTGTCCCTATTTTCGGGCTTTTGTCCCCCCATTAGTTTTGGCATTGTCCAGATTTCTTTAGCAAACAGTTTGAGAAGTATGCTCTGGGGCAGTATATATTATTTATTTCTTTTATGTTTGTTTACTGGGATAGTCTGACTGGGTGGGAGACCCATTTTCAGGGGAGGACCAGGGGGGAAAAGCCCCAAAGGTTACAGAGAATAATTACAGCTGAAATTATTGTAAACATATGTCAGGGCAAGATGATAAGAAAGGATAAGAAAAACATATGTAGCTATAATATTAGTCACAATTATCCAAGAAAAAGAAAAAAACATACATAATTGTTTGGCTAGGCTTGTATAGGCCCTAGGGCCGATAGCCTAGTACTAACCTATAACCCTATAACTATAATAATAGTTACAATTTTCAACAACAACAAAAATATATATACATATATTTTGGGGAAACATAACCACAACTGAAAAAAAATGTAATTTAGCTAAACATAGCTTGGGTTTTATATATGAATAGATAACAGTATGTGTTAGTGGTTAAGTGTATAAGTAGGAGATGAAAGGTTTATCTGGTCAGTTCGAGTATGTTGACAGGAATGCATGCTGGAAAGTAGGGTGGAGACAGTGGTCAGCTGGGATTTAGGCAAGAGCAAAGCCAGTTCTTAGACAGGTGGGACTTAAGCAGTGATTTAAATTGTTGAAGGTTAATTGTAGTTAGAATATGTTGTGGGATCATTAGTAATTTTATCACAAAACTTACAGATGTTTATATAGCCAATACACAAACACACATCTCAACATAAAACATCCTATAGCTTTGCTTTTAACAGTTTTTAATGGCATTTACTCTTGATGCAACAATTTAGACCAACAGGTGTTGCTTTAAAACTCTAGATGGAATATATTTTTCCAGAAAGTTTACATTTTAAGCTTCACTGCATATGTCAGTTTGTCTTGTTTTAATATGTAATGGCAATAATTTTCTGAGTGCAGATTTTTTCTAGTATAGCTGCTTTTTAGTTATTCTACATCCATATTGTAACTTAAAGCTTTACATGTTTCTCTTTTGCATATAATTGCCTATTTCATAACTGAATTTTTCTCCACCCAGTCAGACTACCTAGGTTAACAAAAGCAGCAAATAAATGAATGATGTGTCATTAATTAATTATTATTTACTTATTTATTTGAGCACTGAAAGATTAGCTATAATCACTGTAATGTGCCTACTTTCTGTCACATACTGTTTATATCAGAAGGGAGTTTGAGTCAGTCAACAGACTCTGCACACAGTTACTTATAACTAGCTTCTTCAGCCTAGGGTTTTTACATTAAGTAGGGAAGGTAAAGGGTCTAGGGAGACCAAGCCTACCCTTGCAGAATGCTGATTCTGAAATGTGGCAGTCAGTAGATTAAGGTGACAATACACTGATTAAGACGATACAATCAAGGCATGATCAGGTAGCAGTTAAAGAGGCAATATCTGTAATAATTTTCATCTGAATGTTTTGTGTTCACAGTAACTTACATCTATATGCCTCTGACACAAAGCTAAGATACTGTTGTTTAAACTGATTTTCTGATAAAGACTGTTAACTTGTATAGCTTATTGCTATCCTTTCTGTCTATCCATCCATCCTCAACCCCTTTTCCCATTTTGCACATGGGGTCAGGGTGTCACTTCTGCAGTGACAATCATCTTGAGCCATGGTTTATACCACCGGGTGACTAGCCCTGCCGTGGTAGTTCATCTGCACCACTCACTCACACACAGTCTCACCTACAGCCAATTTAGAGTGTTCAATCTACCTACTGCATGTCTTTGGAATGTGGGAGGAAACCTGAGCACCCGGAGGAAACCCACACGACTGCAGGGAGGACATGCAGACTCTGTACAGACATCACCCCAGCTGAGAATCGAACTGCAGAACCTCTTGCTGTGAGGCAACAACACTAACCGCTTCATCATCATGGCCACCCATATCATGTCTGCTTTTATATATTCTAGGAGTAAATGAAAGCACAGAAGTGCCCAACATCTTATTTTACTTTTACTCTATCCTACTGAAGTCATTAGTTCTTAGATTTTTTTTTTGCTTTTTATGTTCTTACACATTCCAGGCTTACCTTTATGTTAAAACGTGGAGTCATGTGCGACACCCCACCACTGGACCACTAATCAAGGAGCCTCAATCCTCACCACTGGCACCAGAGGACGTGCACTGGGAGGATGTCAGGTACACACAGTATTTCCAGATGCAGCTCTCAGCATCTAGTGCAATTTCCCTTAAGAGCACACAGAGGTCACAGTCAGTCTGGGGCTGGTTTCTCCCTCCTTCTCAGATCCCCAGTAAGACTCCCCACTGGCACAGCTATAGAGTTGAGTCCTTAGCCAGGGATCCAAGCCAAGTCCTCCAATACTCTATCCTTAGCCAGGGATCCAAGCCAAGTCCTCCAATACTCTATCTGTCCAACCAGTGCTTTGTGTCTCTGCCCAAGTAGCTGACGCACACACACTCTTGGAGATTTGTTTTACACACACACACACACACACACACACACACACACACACACACACACACACACACACACACACACACACACACAATTGGGAAAGGCTGGCATATGTTTACTAGCAATGCCCCCTTCTGCCCAGACTATAAGGTAGTTATCCCTGCCACCAGAACCTCTTATCAGCTACTTTAAGGCCCTTAACAAAGGGTATCCAATCTTACTATATAATGTTACTATCAATAAAAATGTTAGTTTGACCAAGAGCAAGGATGTTAGGTGTGGCCCACAGTGTCACCAAATAAATATGCAAGTACTCTCAGAACTTAAATATCTCTACATAGTTCAGCCATAGTGAAAGGTTTAAATATATTTAATAATAAGTAATAAAAGAGCAAGGTAATACTAAATATATATTTACAGTGGCATCAGAGTTCAAAATCACAGGAACTATTTAAACCAACATTGCAGGGCAGTCCAAATAAATTAAGAAAAACATCTAAACTATGCTTCACTATATTCATAGGTTCGTACTAAGCTAACTGCCCTTGTGAGCCATTTTAAGCCTAGCCAATTATCCATTGTGAGATTCAAACCCTGCACCTTGTGCTTGCAAGGCAAACACCTTAACCATTAGGCCAACCTCCCAACCCCAGTTGCTGACTAAATCTAAAAGAATTACTATACTCTAGTTAACTTACTTCATCAGAGCAAGGCAGATGTGTAGTGAGTGTATCCTCTACCTGATGTCAGGTCAAAGAAAGAATGCAGAATACTGGCTCTCCCAAATTAATATCTCAAATATTACTGGTGGGATAGCTTGCAGAATGACATTATTGCTTGTCATCTGACTCTATCCCAGGCCCAAAACAACTACTGATGGGAACTGGTAGCATTTAGCACCTACCTGTAAAAATACATAGACCTAGGCAAATGGTGGAAGTCATAAAACAAAAAAACACTTCCAAGACAATACAGAAAACTCCCTAGTTTTATACATTGTGTCTCCTTGCTATACTGAAACGGAAAGAGTTACAACAATGCATGTACATTTCTGTTCTATCCTAGTAGGGTACACTCTGGATACATTTCAAACAGCACTTTGTAAAATACCTCTTCAGTACACGTCTGTACAAACCTAGTTTGATATATACATGACATAAAGTTATAATGCATTTCTAATGTAAGCTTCTTGTATACATCAGGTTGATTTACATAATTCCTGATAGCTGGGCTGGCAATATCTGCTTTCATGACATCATGTTTCACCAGTTAAGAATGAGGGACATGACTATTAATATGAATGGATGGAACTTTTTAGCAATTAGATGACTGATAATGACCATACCAACATTACTAAAAACTACCATATGATGCAGCATAAAACAAAGTGTTTAATAATCTCTCCAAGGTATCGTATCAATGCTAATGCACACAGACCTCATTTACTTGTGTCTCAGCTCTGTGATTCCCTATTGACATGCCTGCTCGGAGTTTGAAACACAGGAAATGATAGGAGCACATACAGAGCTTGTCAGCACAATGAAAAAAAAAACTGAAAAAGATACTGATATCCATGAATGGAATTCTGAACAAATCCACAGGGGCACACTTCTGTGTTGTACTGTTAAACTACAACATTAAAGTACACATTGAGGGCAGCAATCACAGTACACAGCAGGGAAATACCATCAGTCACCCAGATAAAGCAAATATCTGCTGACATAACAAAGAAGACTTATGTGGCATATAAACATAATTCTGAACAGATATGAAACTTTTCAGCATTTATATATTTCAAATTACTGTTTTTGTCTAATATCTTCAGTTCTCATTTATCTGGTAATATACAAAAAATACCCACATGTCATTTAAACAGAGCGGCAATGAAGCTGGGCATAAACTGTAAACTACTAATTTATGTTATAATAGCTTTGATGGTTATTATTTCAGCTTAACACCAGATATACTAATACAACCGGCAAAGGACATTTTGCTAGAAAGAGATCAGGCACATTTGCAAAGAGCACAGATGCTTTTTTAGGAAGTCCTACCAAGACAATGTTTGACAGCACTCACACGTTCTTCAGTGATGTATGCAGCAGGGGAGCTAATTGAGAATATCATTTAACATTACCTTACAAACATTTTCCTCATAAACCAAGTGCAAGAAAGGCTTTAAAAGTGCTCATGTCTTGCTAAAAGGTGATATGTACTACACAGCAAGACTGCCTTTAGGCTACATATATGTAGGTGAAAGTGTATGAATGGACACACATTACTTGCTCACTACAATAGGAAATAACTTCCTCTTTTGGCCATGACAGTTCTGGGTTACAGAAGAATAGATGTACAAGTATGCCCCAGGGTGACTGAAAGGAAGACTTGCACCTTCGTAGATGTTAGTTTTGATGGTAATGAATTAGGCTGTCTGTGTGTTTAACTCTTGCCACCACAGTGATAAGGTCTGAATCCATGCACACTGCATTTTCCCTGATCAGCTGACAGATACCTGCTGTTACACAGGAGAATAATGCCAACAGTAAGCAGTGTCTCAGTATGTAGTATATTAACGTATCTACTTCTTCACTTACTTTTCATGTTTATTAACCAGATAAGACCATTGGCTCAAGGATCCTTTTTCAGTCATTGCCCACATAAATGGATGACCAAAGTACATATGCTGCATGGTCTATCAAGTCTTTAGATACTGTATATATATTTGTGTATTGTGAACAGACAATTGCATAAATTGTATCCATAACTGATACAAAGGTAAGAAAGAAAGGGGAATACTGCTGTTACAGTACAAATTGACCAGACATTAAAAAAGCTGGAAAACTGGAATTTGCCTAGACATTACAAAAGAACTGGAAAACTGGAACTATCCAGGATGTGATACCATGTGTATTTATAGTTTTTCTGAATGGAGTCTTTAAAGAAGATTTTAAAAAAATGGGTTGTTGTTGTCGTGTCTTTTGGCTTTTCCCGGTTAGGGGTCGCCACAGCGGAACTCCGGTCCGCTAATGATTGGCAGCAGATTTTTACGTGCCGAGTTGCCGGCCCTGATGCACAACCTTCAACGAAGGTACGCCCATTCACGCATGTCTCCACACAAAAGATGCTTTAGCTGAGAATCGAACAGGACAACGTTAAAAAAAAATGGGTAGTCATTCAAACATCTAATTACATGTGGAGGTAAATTCTAACTTGAAGACATAATTTTTGCCAACACATTTTATCCTACGGAGTTTCTAAAGCATTGTCTAAATAACAGTGTACTTTTTTGACTAGAAAGCAAGAAGAGGATTCTGATTTTAGCTCGTTACATTCTGGTGAGCAGTAGTTTGATGAATGTAGCAATTTAACTGTTAAAATATTAAGGAGAAGATTTATTTGTGCTGTTACAGTCAACCACTTCTGAAACAGGGAGGTACTGCTGCTCTGTCAATAGCACATTATTTTATTTTCTACTATTTTTAATAGAGATATGGTAAGCTTAGGGTGATAACTCGTAAACCATATTCATACCCAAGTGTTGTGATTTTTTCTGCCTTTCTAGCTTCTTTGGTTAGAATTGTGAGATGTTGCAAGTCGCCTTTAGATGAATGAGAACTCGGGCTATAATATTTTCAGTGCAGTGATAAAATCCCAGATATCAGTCTATCCGTGTCTTCAGATATTTTTGCATTTTTACTGAACATTTCTGAAACAGCATGGTTGGAGGCAAGCCTCTGGGGAATTCTTCGTGTCATGACTGCAAATTAGAGCAGTCAATTTTTAGTTTCTTAATCAAGTAACCAGATTCAAGCATTTGCAGCACTTGCATGGTTTTATCTGCATTAATTAAAACAACAAATATTGTTTCTCCCGGCAATTAATCAGATTGTTACACACACAAAAACATTTGTTAAGCATTCTCTTACAGTGCTGTGTAATTAAGCAAGTTACCGTTTTGGTCGGCCATAGGGCTCTTTTCTACTTGAGTGTTTGCCTCCTTCCCCTGTAACTAAAGTACACTGACTCTTACATTTGTGTCTCTGACCCTAATTTTTACAGGTATAATTTATACCTTTCTGGCTTTCTAACACTCAGACACAGATTCCTGTTGAAAGTTTTACTTACTTGTCTGACATTTGAACAAGTAACCCTTGTAATAATCCTCAAAATTGTATACTGTTGATCAGTCTTTCCTGCTAAATATAAGTAAAGTGATGAGTGCAAGTAACATTACAGTGCTTTGTGCAGATTTTAGGCCCTTACATTCAGCTTACCTCTGGTGTGGTGTCAGTCAATCAAGGTATTCCTCTAAACACTCATACTGCCTTCTCTTTTCCCCCACACCCCCTCTTTCCTCATACAGGTTAAACTGCTACAACTTAGTACAGGTATCATTTTCAAATCTAGGTGCTTAGGATTTCCCTCTCTCTTCCCCTCCTTGGCTGACCTGGTGTGACTCAGTGTAAGTTTCTTCATAGTATGGAGTTTTACTGTTTTTTGGGTGTAACTGAATGTCCTGATGCTAAATTCTGATTCTGCACAGACTGTTCTATTTTTGTTTCAGAAGCTCTATAAGTAGCTAGTGACTTTACTGAATTTCTGTGGTAATATTTGTGTTTAAACTGAATCTGTACCTAGAGAAAGTGTATAATGAGAGCTACTACTTGCTGCATATATTTTTAATGTTTAAATTGCACACACACATAGAAGTGCTTTTATGACCTGAATAACTTGTGCTAGCTTTACCTGAATTGCTTTTACTGACAATTTTCCAGTTGTTCAATTGTGAACAATTGATTTAGTTTTACTGGTACATCTTTAAAATCTGACAAGTGTTTGTTTATTGCATTGCTCTCTTGCTAAGGTTTCTTAGCTATCAATCTTAATCCATTCTGAAGTGTGCTACTGACTGTACCCCCCAAAAAGAAACTTTCTGAATGTACTGTTATAAAATAACTGCCTGTTGCTGCCTAAATGCTTACCCTAGAATCTCTGCTTTTCTCTTTTCCTAGTTGAACTTCACATTTACCTACACTAGCATACTGCAGCTCCTGAATAACGGTGTCTACAGGATTGCAACTGGAAAACACAACTATTATTTCTCCCAGCAATTAATCAGAGTAGGTTACACACACAAAAAGCATTTATTAAGCATTCTCTTACAGTGCTGTGTAATTAAGAAAGTCACCATTTTGGTCAGCCATAGGGCTCTTTTCTACTTGAGTGTTTGCCTCCTTCCCCTGTAACTAAAGTACATGGACTCTTACATGCGTGTCTCTGACCCTAATTTTTACAGGTATAATGTATACCTTTCTGGCTTTCTAACACTCAGACATAGATTCCTGTTGAAAGTCTTACTTACTTGTCTGACATTTGAACAAGTAACCCTTGTAATAATCCTCAAAATTGTATACTGTTGGTCTGTCTTTCCTGCTAAACATAAGTAAAATTAAAGTGCTGAGTGCAGATTCTCTGGTGTGGTGTTAGTCAATCAAGGTATTCCTCTAACCACTCCTGCTGCCTTCTCTTTCCCCCCACCACCCCCTCTTTCCTCATACAGGTTAAACTGCTACAACTTAGTACAGGCATTGGTTTATCCCTGCTTCGCATCCCTCCCGCCCCTGGTGCTGTTACATTTATTGGTACTAGACCACACCCCTCTTTTTTTTAAATCAATCAGTAACAACTTGTCACTCAACAGCACCACTCTCAGCCTGATATCACCAGTCCTCCAACTCTACTATTCCTTTTGCCTAAGTTTCAAGTACCATTCACTAGGTATACTATCACCCAAAATAATCTTAACTCTACTTCTACCCCTTTTACTCATCCCATGTCTCCTAACCGCCTACAAATGTCAGGATCACCCAGGTTTCCATTACCCTAAATTCCAAACATCCATCCCATCTACAACAGATAATAACGCACCCTTACTCACTCCCCTCATGCTTACCTCCTTAACCCCTAAATACTACCATCTTACTAGACCTAGTTACATTAGTCATAAAACTAGACACTATTACAAAACTTTATTCAAAATCTTAAAACTCATACTCAGGATACACTACAACCTCACAAAGGATGGCGACATCCACCCAAACTCTGGTCCATCCCACCTGTTGGCCCTAATCCCCCTACTATATCCCCTACCACCATAGCTCCAACAAATAGACCTCCTAGCTCACTGCTGGCCTGCCATCTAAACATTAGGAGCATAAATAACAAAACTCAGCACCTGCATGCCCTCTTAGCTGTTCATTCCCCAGATATATTATGCCTAACAGAAATGTGGCTGAAGCCTGCCACCAAGGACCATGAGATTCTGCCACCAGGGTATAGTATGTTTCGACTAGACCGTACCACCAGAAAGGGTGGTGGGATAGCCATACTTTACAAGTCTACCCTATCTGTCAGCATAGACACCCAACAACCACCCCAGTTCAATAATGCTGAAATTCTTATCTCAAAACTACAAATTAACAAAAACAAAAATGTAAACATTGTCTGTGTCTACATTCCCCCAGAGAGGAACACAGAAACCTTAGAAGACTTCTTATATTGGTTATCCAACAACCTCCCCCCAGAAACAATTGTTCTTGGGGATTTCAACATTGACTGGAACACTTGCTCTTGTGAAACCCCCACAACCCACATAAACCTCTATGGATTTACTCATATCATAACCTCCCCCACCAGGACAGGAAAACCCAATAACAAGGAAAGTACCCTAGACTGGATACTTGTCAATACCCATCTTCAATCTTATAAATCAGGCACTTTGCCTGATGTCCTAAGTGACCACTGTCTCACCTATGTAATCAAGCTCAAAGTAGACTGCTCCTACCAACCCACCTATAGAACATTAAGAAACAACAAGAATTTTATTCTCACCAAGTTTCAAAATGAACTTAAGGCATGCAACTGGTCAGTACTAACAAGTCTCCCCCTAGATGAAGCAGTAGCATACTTTCACCAAATTCCTTGCTATTCTTAACTCCCATGCTCGCAGCCGCTCTATTAGAACTAAAGTTAATATTGCATCATGGCTTTCTAAAGATACCAAAACCAAAATTTCACTCAGAAACAAAGCATGGGCCACCTACCGAAAAACAAAAGCCCCACTTGATCAACTAAGATTCAGACAGCTAAGGAATGACACCAAAAAATCCATAACCTTAGACAAAATGAACCACTGCTACCACCTACTGCAAAAACACCAAAACAAACCTCTAAAGTTCTGGGCAGGAATAAACAAACTAGTCCACCCAGGCCAAACCGCCCCCCCCCCCCATCAGCTTCCCAGCAAAAATCCCCAGTAGACATTGCTAATAATTTCAACAGCTTCTTCACAGTGACTATCCAGTCTCTAGCCAGCCAACTCTCTCCCAATGGCTCTAATTCTAATGTAGCCACACCCAGTACCCAAACATACTTTACCTTCCAACCTGTTCATACTCAACTTATTCATGCCCTACTTAAGAAACTAAGACCCACCACCCTGGCTGCTGACCTTCTCCCAGCAGACTATCTGCAAAAGGCTGCTGACACCATAGCCTACCCCATCTCTATCTTGATCAACAGAGCTACATCTGAAGCTACTGTACCCACTATATGGAAAATCTCCCATGTCATACCTCTCCATAAAGGTGGTAGTTCCACTGAACTGTCAAACTTTAGACCCATAGCTATTCTGTCACCTCTAGCTAAAATTATGGAGAAGTGTGTACACATACAGCTCATGCACTACCTCACACAGAACAAGCTGTTGTCCAACTTTCAGCATGGCTTTAAGCCACACCACAGTACTACTTCTGCCCTCCTCTCTCTCTCTAACGTCATTAACCACAACCGCAATAATAACAAACTATCCTCAGCACTCTTTCTAGCTCTATCCAAGGCTTTTGACATGGTTGACCACAAAATGCCTATAAATACCTTGAAGGCCTTCTCCATAAACAACCATGCACTCCAATGGTTTCAATCCTACCTGCAGGGCAGGCAACAGGCAGGACAAGCTATCATCTCGCCTACCCATCACATTAGGAGTCCTCCAGGGCTCGATACTAGGACCCCTTCTTTTCTCCATCTTTATCAACGACCTTCATTCAGTCATCCCAGATGCTACCTGCATTCAATATGCGGATGACTCCACCTTGATTTGTTCTGACACCTCACCAGCTACTTTATTCACATTAACCCAAATTACCTTCAATACAATGGAAAAATGGCTCCCCAATCAACATCTAATCCTAAACCCCAACAAAACTAAGTTGCTCTTCTTCTCCCCCACATGTAGGGCCCCCCCTGCCAGCCTTCAACATAACTTCTAACAATGGCACTATCATCTCCCCAGAAGCTCAAACTAAACTACTGGGTGTCATAGTTGATAACCTGAAGTTTGATGCGCATATCAATCAAACTATCAAAATCCTTTACAGAATCAAACCTTTCCTTATCCCACTTGCTAGAATTGCAATTGCCCATTCCCATCTGCTATCAACTCTTCTCTATGCCTCACCTCTATTCTCCAACTTAAACAAAATAGATCTTAATAAACTATCATCCTGCTATAACCACATTGCCAGATTTGCTACTGGCACAGCCTACCGGACATACCACTGTCACAACCTAAATTGCCTAGAATGGTTTGAACTGCCAAGCCTACTGCAGTTCAACCAGCTAATAGTGGCACATAAAGTCCTTTACCAACCAGAAAATACACCTGCACTAAAAAATATTATCAGCCCCTACACCAGCACCCGGCCACTGCGATCATCCACTAGACTCCTAGTTGAAACATACAAATCCAACTACTCAGCTGGGGACTCTCTGTTTGCCAACTCTGTTGGAAAAATATGCAACAGACTCCCAGCTGACTTGTCCCTAGAACCCTCATTAACTCAATTCAAAAACAAACTCAATAAATACTTCAAAACTCATTGGTTATTTCCTTGCACTAACCCCGACTAGTGACCTCTCTCTTTTTTAGGTGCCATACCTTCAACTACTTCTAACCTTTTTCTACCACTCCATTTCAGGAACGGTCAATTGTATAACTGCTGCTCAGTGTGTCTTAAACCTGAATGTAATGTTATGTATGTTTAACTTTGAAAATAATGCTATGTTTTGTAAAGTGTTTTATAATAAGTACTATATGTGCTAAATGTTGGTATTGCTTATGATTGTAATCTGCTTGAAACTAGCATTTACTAAATGTTCGATGTGTATTATTATCTTGGAGCTTTTCTCCCCGGGCCTCCGCTGAAAATGGACATGTAGCCAGTCGGACTATCCCGGTCAACAAATGTAAAATAAATAATTAGTAATATGTAATTTGAAAGAAAATACAACGTAGGTTGAATATTCATTCATTTATAAATATTTAAAATAGTAAAAAGCCTAATATAGAACCACAAGGAATCCAACAACTGAAGGTACTTATTTCGACTTTTTATTCCTGCAGACTACTTGGAATATTCCACTGTCCAACTTATTCTTGAATCAGGACGTGATGCCTCACTAAAACCAAGTGCAAATCATTTAAAAAGCAGTAAATGATCTTTAAGGAAATAAATATTGCTCTTGAGAGAAGTCTTTTATTCATACTTGCTCATTTCTGACTAGTGAGCAAGTAGACTGCAGCCATTGTGCTGCAGTTTGATCAGAAGCCAAGATGGCATGATTTAAAATATTGTAAGTATTAACATATTCCAGGATTTTGTAGTATAATTATTTTCAAGTATTTTGTGGCTGGACAAATAATGGCAGTAGGTCTGGAGTCAGTGATAATTTTGAATGACTGAACTTTCAGAATGCATTTCATTAGTGCATGTTTAAAGCAGTATGGGATTATTCCAATTTTCCTAGTTTCAGAAATGCAGGATGTGATAAATGGCAATTATATCTGAATTCTACCGCTTCACGTAAAGTATGTACTGACTTATGAATTATTATTATAACTGATGTCTTTAAAATATAAAGAAAGTTTGAAGGTTTCAGTATCAACTTACAAAGTGGTATTGTGGGAGAAAGTAACCTAGTATTTTGGAAGTAGGGGAGGTTTGGGACAGAATGACTGAGATTACATTCTTGATAGGGCTCATGTGTATTTTGAACTAATTCTATATTACTGATATATGCTGAGAATAAGTTAGTGGCAAGGCCTTTTACTGATGTCCAAAACATTTTTGGTTGGCTTTGGTAGAATAGCTACCTCTCCTACTAAAAGCAGATTTAGCTACAAGAGGACTGAAGTTTTTTGGTATATCTTACACTGGGTTGCATCAAAATGTTTTTCCTAGATTTTTTTCATGTTTGTCACATTGTTTTAGTTAGTTCTTAATGGCTGGGGTTGCCTACAGGTTCTTATTTGCCTTAAGTTAGCCCAGCGTTAATGGAAATAGCCTGTCCTGAAAGGGAGGTTAGTAAGGTGCAAAAACTGAAGAGGGTGGAAATGGGATTTTGTTCACTATAAACTGGAAGTGGTATTCACAAACATGGTACACAATTGCATAAGGCAAGTCCCATAGCTGACAATTCAGAAACATCACACAAACAGGCAGCAGGCTCCCCTGTGCCTCTGGGTATCTGCATCATGTTATATGATAGTAGATATGTAAAATAGGTAAGCAGACCAGTGTCTGATTCACGATAGAGACTCTGATGGAGAAGCAGTACAAGACTCTGAAACACACACAAGATAGGACTGCAACTGCGGGTGAATCTCACATAAATTAGCCATACAATGACTATCTGCAGCTGTAGCGAATGTGTTGCTTATCAAAACATAGCTGCACAACAGCAGTGGCAAATCAAGTAGGGAAACAATGCACAAATATAATCTCGAACAAACAAACAAACACAGTAGCATGCCATGGGAAAGTACACTTACCATAGCTGTAGATGCTTGAATGATCACTGCTGCGGTACTTAGGTATACGAGTTATATCCCGACAAGGATATAATAGCTGGTCAGCTTCCAAAGTTTCAGAGCACTTTCCATGTGTCCAAATTGTTAGGCAGCTCAAGCTAAGCAGACAAAAAAGCAAGCTTGTGCGCCAAGCCCTTCAGAGCTTTCCTGCCAACAGAGAGAGGGAAAGGGAGGCTGAGTCCTGAAAGGACAATGCTACAAAGAAAACAAACAACCAACCACACCCTGGTATAAACAACGCACCAAAAAAAAAGAAAAGTTAAGGGGCATAGAGGGGGTGGCTACTGCAGCAATGATTATTGAAACATCTTCTGTTATGGCAAGTTTACTTACACAACTGTACTATGTTCATCATATTGATCGCTGCTACAGCAGCCTTAGCTATATGGGTAGATTACTCTAGCTTATTACATTTGGGAGGTGGAAGAAGATGACTCCAGAAGCCCCTGAACAATGGGCTTTGCAAAGCCTGATCTAGCCCTAGAGAAATAGTCAAGCTTATAGTGCTTTGTTAAAGTGTCTACAGAGGACCAAGTTGCTGCTTCTAGAATCTAACCTTTCAAAAAGCAATAGATGAAGCCAGGGACATGGTAGAGTGGACATTAACCCTGCCTGGAAAAAATGTGTTGTGGTGAGCATAAGAAAATGTAATAGCCTTACAGAAGCATTTGGAAACAGTCTTTATTGACACAGGTTGTCCCTTCTTCTTACCTTCACGTGAAAGGAACAACAAATCTGAAAATCTGAAACATTCAGTTCTGTTAACCTGCTTTGTCAGTCGACATCCAAGGTAAGCAGTATCCTTTCCCCTCATTTTTAAGATCAGTAAAGAAAATGGGGAGAGATGCATAGCTTGGCTTAAAGTAAACTCGGAAACCACCTTAGGCATAAAAGACAGATTAATTCTCAAAGAAACTCTAAGAGTTTGCAACTCAGATACTATTCTTGCAGAGGTCAGAGCAATCAGTAAAACTGTTTTCCATGTTAAGAACTTCAAGTCAGCCAGATTAGTTGGTTCATGTGAAGCAGGTGTTAGCTTCTCTAACACAAAATTAAGATCCCAAGAAGAGGCCCCTGGTTTTCTTGGAGGCATCTTAAGTACAACCCCTTTCAAAAACATTTTGACATGAGAAAGTCTTGAAAGAGGAGGATCCATGGGCAGACATTCTGAAATGGCCAATAAATTAACCTTGATGGAAGAGTAAGAACTACAGGAAAGTACCTCACACAAACATTCTAAAACCAGAGAACAACTAGCCCTGAATGGGTGCTGGTTATACTGTAGCTGGCACTAACTAGAAATCTTTTTCCTTTTGCTAATGTATGTTTTTCTAGTAGCAGGCTTTCTTGCCTCCATTAGTACCTGCTGAATGTTCTAAGTAAACAGGGGCCTAAAGTAAAATAAGACCCTATCATCCAGGTAATTAAATTAAGTTGATTGGGGTTGGGGTGTATCACACCCCTGAACTTGTTTAAGTAGATCAATTCTGTTAGGGTGCTTGTGGTAACTGCCCTGGGCATTAACAAAAAAAGGAGAGAACCACTGTTGCCTCAGCCAGAAAGGGAATCATTATAAAGATCTAGAGGATTTCTTCTGTATCTTCAGAAGTACATTGGATATCAGTGAAAAGGGTGGAAAGCATACAGGGACAGAACTGTTAAAGAAAAAGGCATCTGTATTCTAGGCCTTAAAGCATGGAGTCCTGGAGGAGAATCTAGCCAGCTGATTATTTAGAGAGGAGGCAAATGGATCTACTGGAGGAACTCCTCAAAGACTGATCAAATCTTCAAAGACCTCCCTGATATAGTTTGCATATGTGAGGGTTTGCTCTGTCCTGTTCAGCTTGTCTGCCACAATAGTGCTCTGACAGAATGAAGGATGCCTGTAGAGTGAGACTGTGCTGTGAAGATGTATCCAAAGCTAACATAGTTAATCTGCAAAGGGGGTACGACTGTCCCCCCCCCAGTCTGAAATGGCTTGAAGAGGTCCATGGGACCAAAGATGATTCAGAGAGTTAAGTGTCTCAATCAGGTCAAGCATCTCTATCATACTTATGTGCTTGCTTCTGTCTTAGGTGTCCCACACACCTTGCACTATTATCCCTCCTGAAACAACTCCCCAAGCAAATCCGAGACGACTGTTATGAATGACTTTTTGGAACAGGGAGGGAGAAGGGGAGACCAGAATTTAGGGATATTGGCTGTTTCCAACCAAGTAACTTTTCTATAGACAACCCCCAACACTGTCATTTGAAAAGACAAGGGATGCAGATGCTGGGACCAAAGAGACTTCAGATACCATTGTATCTTTCCACGTGGAGTCTTGCCAGGGTTCTCATGAGCATCACAGATGCCATGAGATCCAAAATCCTGAGGTATTCCCTTGCAGTCTCCAAGGTCTAAGTGGAAAACCTTAGAAATAGATCTAGATATAGACCTATTTTTTTTCCTGTGGAGAAAAAGCTCTTTGAACTGAAGTGTCCAGCTGACACCCTAGGAACACAATCCTGTATGAAGGAGTCAATAAGGACTTTCAAATGTTCTCCTGGAATCCTATCTTGTGTAAGAGATCTCTCACCTAAGTGAGAGATTTTGTAAAAATAAGAGTCATCTACATATGGAAAAAAGAAAATGGATCCCTTGTAGCCTGCAACAAGTTATAACTGAAGCTACCACTTTGTGAACACCCTTGTTGCAGTGGATTGTCCAAAGGGTAAAGCAGAGAAAAGATAAAGTGATCCAAACACATAAACCTTAGGAAATGCCTGAAGTCCAAATGAAAAGGAATGAGATGATGAATATATTTTAAATGTAGAGTTACCAGAAAACTTGAATGAAGAAGAGGAGGTAACAGACTGTGAAGTGACATCATTTTGAAGTTAGGAACTATCATAAACAGGTCTAGGAAGAAAGCTCCACAACTGGGGTCTAACCATCTTTTTTCTTTGGCAGTAAAAACATCCTTGAACAAAACCCTTCTGAACTTGGGAAGGAGGAGCTGGTTTTATCACTCCCTGAAGAGCATGAAAAGAACGGGTGGAAATAAGAGTCTGTGCTGCTGGATAAGGAATAATCTCCTGGCAAGGAAGAATATCCTCACATTACCATCTATAACTTTGATAAATCCTTTACAGAACCCATTGGTCTGAAACTGTTGCCAAGGAGAAAATTTGAGATTCAGACTTTCTGGAAGGGAATAAGGCTATCAGTGTGTGTGTGTGTGTGTGTGTGTGTGTGTGTGTGTGAGAGAGAGAGAGATAGAAGTGACACAAAGTCCATTAAACAGTCAAACTGATTAGATGGACTGTCCTTGGATTGGGGGGCTCCTGCATTATTTTTGGAACACACTTGACATTATGCTAAAACTTGGTAAGGGGTTAGAGAATCCCTTAGAAAATTAGAAAAGGGATTGCAGAAAAACTTAGAGATTTCCTGATTTAATTTACCCCTTACACTTTTTGATCACCTCTGCAGCAAAGAAATAAAAAAGTATATCTCTATCCAAAAGAGAAGATAAAATCTCATTATTCACATCCTCTTGGGAGGTTCTGAGAAGGCAGTCAGGCAAACCTTCTGAAGATATTACCAGAGGCCATAGCCCTGAAAGATTATCAACTAAGTCACACACACACACACACACACACACACACACACACACACACTGAAAACAGAGAGCAGTGAATAGTACAATAGAAACAGCTAAATTTAAAGCAGATGTTTCCTCACAAGAAAATACTGCAGACCAAACATTCCTCATACTTTCAGAAT
The DNA here is from genome assembly GCF_019279795.1 of Protopterus annectens. Taxonomy (NCBI): domain Eukaryota; kingdom Metazoa; phylum Chordata; order Ceratodontiformes; family Protopteridae; genus Protopterus; species Protopterus annectens. The sequence goes on from NC_056735.1 coordinate 183,994,839, forward strand.
AAAAATGAACATGAGCCTGACAATTCAAATTTCTGAAAATCAAAGTTGCAGAAGCATATACCATTTCCCAAACCCATCAGTAATATTCACATCCTTATCAGAAAGAGTATGATAGGAATTAACTAAAGGTTTAGCAGCAGTAGGAATAACTAAATCTATAACTGCTGGGTCAGGTTTGGGAAACTCTATGAAACTTCAAAAAGACTTGAGGAACTTTACACATTCTAGAACTTTACACGTGCTGCCTTTTTCAGAAAAAAAATAGGCAGAGACACACACATCATCCGATGCTGACAGAAGTGGAGGAAAAGACAAAGGTTCGGGGGAATTATTTCTGTAACAGCTCAGAGTTTTCTGAGGGACTGAGAAACCTCAGTGTACTCCACTGAAAACACTGGCACATTCTGGAAATAGTCTCAAAAAGAGAGGAACCCCAAAGGGAGAATCAGTAACTGTGCTCTACTCTGAGTGTGAATCAGAAAACGGAGGAGAAATCCAGTATCTGTCCCTTTGTCTTCCTGTCCAGATTCAGAATTTTGTATGTGTTCAGGAAAGGAGGTATCCTCCTTTCTTTAACCAGAAAGCACTAAATAAGAAGGATCGAAATCCTGAATAAAACTCTGTGCCAGACCAAGTAAACTACTTCTGTCTAAGGAAATTTGAGGAGTAGATACATGTTTTGTTTTTTGTTTCTTTTTGATGGAAATAAATGGGGCCAACAGTGTTATAAATGGCAGCAGTAGCTTTCCCAGGGATGGGTACAATATTCTGAACAGGGAAGATTTCCCTGTTCCCTCTCCTGGCAAAAAACAACAGTGGTTCTCCCTTGCCTACTGAGGGGACTGCAACAGCCACAGAGGACATGGCATGGCTAACCTCCGGTCCACAGTGGCTGTAGGTACTACACCAGAGGAATTTGGAGTAAAAGATGAGTGGTCTGAGGTACAACAGATGGCCACAGCAGAGTCACCCAACTGCAGATGAGGCAAATTTGTATCCTGCTGTTGTAGCAAAGGCTGTTTGCTTAACTTTTTCTTTTTGTGGCTAGAAGAAGGACTGACCTTGGGACAGACTGTTTGTTCCATGGTCAAGCTGAAAATGGTGCCTTTTTCCCAGGAAAAACAAGCAGTAAAACCCAGTAAAAAATTAAAGTCTTTGAAAGTAACTTTTTCACACAAAAACACAGTAAAAGCACTTTAAAATACTTTCCATGACTAAAAGTAAAATAAACACAGTGTCTCCACAGAATTTTTTTTTTTAAATACTTCAAACATCTTTTAAATTACAGGGAAAAAGAGTGCTCATTTAAAAGTACAATGGTCTCATGTCAGTCCGTTAAAACACAAACTGCTGGTTTTAAAAATAACTTTCCTGAGGATGAAAGCATTAATAACCAACAAAGATAATTGAAAGGAAGTTTTTATTCCCCCAAGGGGAACTTATCTGCCCAGCAAAGGGACAGCATATGCTGGCTGTTGATCATCATGAGCCTCAGAGGATCATACTCTTCAGCAGCAGTAAAACTCTGAAGAGCTTGGTGCACACACTTGTCGTTTATTAAGCTCAGCTCAAGCTGCCTTGCAGTTTGGGTGAGTTGAAGGGTGCCCTAAAACTTTGGAAGCTGGCCAACTGTTATACCCTTGGCAAGATATCACAGCTAAGGATACTGTAGCAGTGAGTAATATGATGAACATCACACAGTGCATCCTATCATTCTAACACAAGCACAATCTATTTTTGCCCCCACATACTGATGTACAAACCTATCATCCAGTGTAATCCCAATGTTCACCAGATCCTTTCATTTCACATGCATGCAAAGTAATGCTGTCCAGTATAATACAACAGTATGTTTAGTGTCCACAGCTCCATATGATAGCCTAAGTTGCTAAGCCCACCACAACACTATGGTATTACCCGTCCACCACATAAAAATACATACACAGCCGCAGTTTAGCAGTAAATGGGGATACTACGCATTGCATATATTCTTCACCTACAACTCAGTTATACAATGAAGGCTCAGCCCCTCAGTTCGGTTGGTGGTCTCAATATTCCACATTCACATCACAACTTGATGACTCCAGGTCCTATTCCCTTAAAGAGAACTATATACATAGCTATTTGTCTGGTGGGGCATAGTTTATGTGATACATACAGAATGAGTTCCCCCAATGCAGTACTGAATGCTAGTCACTTATCAGATCCATCTTCTGTCCCAGTAATAAATATGCGGCTTTTGGTGGTTTCTGTATGGTTTTGTAATATTTGGTTATGATTTACAATTGGAAGAGGGTAAGGAGTTTAGTTAGCATACACATTACTACAGGCACAAACACTGTGCTCTTTAACACGGTAATAACATCTTTGAATCTATGTATGACATAGGGCACTTCAGGCAACATGAGTGATCCATGTCCTAGGCACCTGTGCTCCAAGCCTATATGTCAAACATCTCCCATACTAGCTACTTACTTTCATGTACCTTGACACATTCAAAGAGCATAAGAGGCAAATGAAGCGACTGCCAATTATGGGAATGACCACTATTTTTCTTTTCACTGCGGAGCGTGACTTATGCTTTTTGAAAGAGCAGGCGGTTATTACCGTGGAGTGGTTGCTAAATGAATTAGCTATGTCTGTTATTAAATTTAACAGCATTCCTATATTTGAGGTTGTGCTTGGTCTTACCATCTGATGGACAAATTAAGGTAGGCTGCATAGGGTTAACTATCTATTAATTTGTCCTTTATGTTTGCCCAACCAGTCCATGATAGACATCACCCAGAAATATTAATTTCTTACTGTGCATTTGGATTTCATTTATGCTTTCTTCAGCAAGCAAGGCTGATGATGGGACACAGCCATACAAAACAGCTGGAAAGAATTTCGTAGGATCCAGATGAGGTCAGTGGATGATGATAATTATTCTCTGGATTGGAACTAGCAATAAGTATGTATTACAGCATATAAGGCATACTCCATCACCTTGCTACTTGCCTTTTATTTTGCCATTAATGACACACAGATTTTATTTTTAAATGTTGAAAGTCTGCGTTCATCCTTCAGCCATGTTTCTATTATTGCCAGAATTTTGTAGAGTGTTGGCCGATACTGGCTTCTTGTGAAGAATATTTATTATTGATGATGAAAATATTTGCGAAGTCAAACTGTTGAAATCTTTACTAATATCTGCATTGGTTGTATAGCATTTTGTAGTTAATGATCTGGCTAAGATGGAGGTCTCCTTCAAGTATAATTCTTATTATAGCTTTTCTTAGACTCAGTAGTGAAGGTGCAACTTCGCTGAGTAGCACTTCGTTTACATAACACATGGTTTTAAAGCTATTTTGATCTCTGGGTACAAGACTGTCACAAAACATTTAATGGTATAGACATGCAAGATTTTGCCTGCTTTCTGAGAAGTATAGAACCTGCGATGCTTCTTTTAGATAGTTTGAGAGATTTTGTTCAGGGCCTGTGTGATAGATATTTTAAGAAGGGTTAGAGTAATATAATACGCCTGATCACTATCATTGTTTTTTTACATAAAGTAAGACACTTCTGTATGCTGTTGTCTCACTGGTTTAATTTCTCCAAGTCTTTTGGGTTTCTAATACCATGTCAGGTATGATTAAAGTTCATGAAATTTGTACTGTTTCAGTCTTTGATATTAGCCAAAAATGCTCTTCGCAGTACCTGCAATGTGCCCAAAATTGACTCGCTCTGCAATTCATATGGCGTTACATGTATAGGTAGCATATCTAAATATGACTAAGTTTTTTTATGAGACCTATTGCTTATATTACTATTGTAACCATCTGGGTATCCTTCCTCAACATTGCCCTCATTTCTGCCTGCAAATCCTGTTATTTTATAACTTGTATCTCTCTGTACGTAAGACACTATAATCACTAGGTGTATCAATTTCAATGATGAATGGTATTTTTGTCTTCTTTTCATGGACTACTATATCTGGTTTTCTTGCATCTATTTTTTGAACTGCTGGTAATGGGTGATCACATGTGATATAAACTTCATCATTCTCTATAATGTTTTGTGGCTCATGTTTGCAATGATTCTCAGCCACTTCAATATTGTAATGTTTGCACAATCCCCAGTGGAACAGTCTTGCCACACTATTATGTCTATTAGTATATAGGCCCTCTGCCATTAGTTTATCACACCCAGCAACACAATGTGTAACTGTTTCCAGATCAATTTTACAAAACCTGCATTTGTTTGTTTCTCCCACATGTTCAATGGATTTTGTAAACCAGTGTGTATGTAGCCCACTATCCTGGGCCACCAATATTAACCTTTCTTCTTTTGGTTAAAATTGATCTCTCCTTAACCATTCAGATCCTGATCGACATGAGGTTATTCCCAAAGTTATGAGTTGGTACGTTCTATAAAAAAGCAAAGGGACAAGGAAATGGTAGCTCTATAAGAAAAACTGATAGTTTAGAATTTGTCAAAAAGGGAATAAGAACTTGACAAGAGAAATTAATAACTTAATATATATTTAAAAATTTTAAATAACAAAACTATGACTAATTTAGAAAAGATTAAAATAAATAATTATTCTATAAATACTAAGTCCATGCGCAAGTTAGCTACTAAAGCAAAAACTATTATTAAATTTAATCATATCAGAGAGTTATATTCTCCTAATTGTAAATGAAGGGTTACTGAAATAGAAGACATTCTAGCTGTATTTAGGACTCACTTTAATAAAATTAATCAGTATAATCCAACAATGGATTTACAACATGCAATTAAAACTTTCATTAAAAATCATATTAAAACAAATTATCTGAAGACCAGATGAAATTAATTGATAGGCCCATTTTAATGTCTGAGCTGAAAGCTCAAATCAGTAAATTAAAAGCTAGTAAGGCTCCTGGTAATGATGGCATAGTACCTGAACTGTATAAACTAATGCCTAAAGATGCCCTGACTGTTTTGCTCAAAGTATTTCCAACAGTTAAAGTTTAACAAAAGTTCCACCATCTTGGAAATACATTCTTACATCTCCAATTTTAAAAGTTGATAAAGACTCCAGAGAATGCACTTCATATAGGCCAATCTCATTATTAAATATTGATTATAAAATATTTATGCTTGCAGAAACAATTTCTTCCATTACTAGTAAATAATGAACAAACTGGATTCATAATAAATAGGAATTCCTATGATAATATCAAAAGACTATTAACAATAATAGATTGTGTTAACACAAAAGATAAGCTAATTTTAGTAAGTCTAGATATTAATAGTGTGTTTGACTCAGTTAATTGGGATTACCTTTTATTAGTCTTAAAGGAATGTAATTTTTGAATACTTTCTTACAACTTATTAAACTTCTTTATGAAAATTATTTTGCTCATATTAAAATAGGTTCATACACTTCTGTGTCAGTTATGATTTCCAAAGTTACTAACTAGGGATGTCCTCTGTCAACACTGCTTTTTATATTAGTTATGGAACCATTTGCAAATTATATAAGCTCAAATTTAGATATCAAAGGCATACAGATAAGGATTTAAATATCAAAATTCATTTGCAGATATTCTTTTGACCATAATGATTGTAATCTTTCTGTATTTGCTTCCAGAAGAAATCAGGACTTAGCTTTAATGAAAATAAAACAACAATTTTACCTAAAATTATTATACTGATAAAATACATGAAAGATTTTCTAAATTTATCGTTAGGGATAGTCCTAACAGATAATATTAAAATATAAAAATGTTTAATTATAATAATAGTTTAAGCTCTATACAGAAATGTATTAACAAACAGAATAAGTTTTGTTTTACTATGGAAGAGAGGCTTTCCTTAACTGAAATGATTATTCTTCTAAAAATGATATATATAATACAATCTTTATCTCTTCCTCCACTAAAGATAATTTAAAATTGTTTAATTCTTTAATCCTGAGATTTCTTTGGTTTCCTAACAAACCAAGATTAGCTTTACATCATCAAATAAGAGATCACTTCTTGGGTGGTATTGGATTTCCAGACTAAGAAATATATTCTTTATCATCATTCATTAAGGAACTATCCCTTAGACTAAGTAGTAATTATAAGGCCATGTGGAAAGAGATGTAAGAAAATATTTGGCTAAAATTTAATTATATGATAAAAATCACACCATCGTAAAAACAAACTAATAACTTTTATTGGCTATTAAAACAAATTAATTAGTTAATCTTTTTCATTGGCTATAAAAACAAATTAATTAGTTATTCTTATATTTCTATGATATTGATCATTTTTAAAAACTTTATTTATAAGAATCCAGAATATAAAGCATGGATTTTCTTTCTGTTTCCTAAAGCTTATACACAAAATAACATTAGTACATTCAATGTATCAACAATAATTACACTTAAAGAAAAAAATGCTATATTAGTATTAGTTGATAAATAGTGAAAAATTACAAACTATAGATTATGTTACAAATAAATTTGATTTAAGTAAAGGAATGTGATTAGACATTAAAATTTGTAGACAAATCAGTTGAACATAAGATTGAACTAATGCAACCAACAGTAAGAAACTCTTGTTCTATGTTAACTGATCTTTTAATTATGTTGACGCAACAGAACATAACAGGAAAAGGGCTTGTATCTAAAATATATAAAGTGGTTAAAAATACTACAGAGAAAGTTATTTGGATTATGTCAGACTTATTAACAATAATAATCCAAGTGAAGATGATAATTAATGTTACTATCATCAAAACAAACTACTTCCTCATCAAAATGGAGACTATTTTCTAGGAAATTTTTGCACAGAACTTTCACAAAGAGTTAAATTTATATACAAAAAAGATTTGGGATGTTGGACATAAATTAATGTTAAAGCTGATTGGCAGTGCATGTTTTTTGACTGTATAGTAATTAAACCATTTTGGGATAATATAAACTTTATTTTACAGGCTGTATTTAATGATAAATTTATTTAACCAAATCCCTAATTTTATTTACTATACCAATGCCTGCTTGTCAGAAGAATAAAATATCTTCTTTTAAGGAGTACCTCAACAATAGAAAAGTTATCATCAAGAACTGGAAGAGTGAATCTACTCCAACTAGGAAAGAATTTATAAACATTGCAACAGAGGTATATCAATTTCAACTTAACACAATTAAGACAAGAACAACCAGAGTCACCTCTTCCTACAACTCTTGGCTGAAATTTAAATAAGTGCTACATAAACAGTTTTTAATACTTAACGCCAGTATTTGTTTTCTTTTAGAACTCTTGTTGTACAGTCAATAGATTTGTAAATAGTTATTTTTCTTGTATTTTAATATTCTTTTTTAAGTTATATTTTATAATGCTATACATTGTTGTTTGGATGTTAAACTTTAATAAAAATAACTGAGAAATTAGAATGATAGCTTTTCACTATCAGAAGCCACTTCCTGTTCCAAAAAAAGCATCCAATTTTAATCAAAATCTCTAAATACCTAATTAGTGTAAGAAAAGGGAGACAGTCATTATCAGACAGGGTTACATTAAAATATACAGCATCCACTATGCATTAGGTCATTTAAGTAAATACATTATTGTGGGATAGAAGACAGTCATTAGTAAAAGCAGATAAACTTAACATACAAACAAAACAGTTTTTCACTTAGGTCAATTTTGCTACTTAACAGTACGGATGACAGCTGCTCACATTCAGGCAGAATAAATAGTATTTGTAGTCATACAATATTTGGTATCTATGCATTTTAGCTCTTGTAACTTCTTAAAATGTCTTGGAAGGAACAGAACAGGATACAGCCTACTATGTTTCCACTCACTCCAGCCCATAGCAAAGTTCATAAATAGCAGCATCACAATTACCTTGCAACAAACTAGTTAACAGTATTTGCTATAAACTATTCATCCCATAAGAAGTTAACTTCTACAAATTGAATGTAGTATACATTTGGAAAAAGAACACATATATCTAAACAGTAATAACTTTCAGTAAAAATCTACAATCATTATTGCTACAGTATTCCACAAATTACATCATTCTCAAAACAGCAAAGTTTAAATAAAACACAAATGTAGAACACCCCTCATGCTTTACAGCCACACTGAACTTTATTAAATATGCAAGACTTCATTCTAAACTTTACAAATGCAATGCATTCTATTTCACAAACATTGTAGATATCTTTATTGTGTATGCAGTAGTGGGTAATTTGCTGTCAGAGGCAGTTTCAATCATGTTTTAGTGACAGCAAAGAAATGTGATTTTCAGAAAGGAAGACATGCCTCATCTGGGTACTTTGCTGTAGTTGCCTAGTATAGTTAAAGCAACCAGAGTCGTCTATCACAGTCTAAAATGGGTTAGAGGAAATGATAATAAAACATTGGTGAATGGATTGCCAAGTAAGAGTTAGGGTACTCATCAGTGGTTTTAAAAATGAAACTTCAGAAGTAGGAGGCAAAGACTGTTTTGTATAGATAAATACCATTTTTGCTGTATAGTGGGAGATCTAGAAGGGAACACTTCTGAAATGGATTCCACTGTACTATTTCTACAATCAGAAGCATTTACGACCCTCAGCATATGTCAATGCATCACATGCCACAGTAGCACAGAATACCTAGCCGCCTGGACCCAAGTAAATCCCCAACCAGTTAGCAACCATACTTTCTAAACATCAAGGAAAACAACATATATATACTCTAACAAGGATATTCAGATATATACCTGCCTAAAGTACAGGGGATTCCAACAGCAGACAAGACAAAGAGCATTGTGAGATGCCACCTGTGACTCTACAGGACAGGTTCCCTTCATAGATTAACTGATGTGGCAAGAACAAATCTGTTATAACCAGCATCGAGGACTTTCACTGGCAAGCTACAATTAGGAAGACTCACAAGGAATATAAACACCCAAGCTAACACCAGCTTGAGTCTGTCAAAAATTAGTCAGCACTACACTTAAGAAAAATTCAAAATGAATGCACTTATATGTGGCAGCACATTTACTTACTAGCAAATGTGATTAATACAAGTGGCAGCACATAATATAACAAACTGTTAGAGGGGAGTGGGGTTATGCACTGAAGCCTGCAATTCTCTCCAGTTTTACAAAGCATTTCCACACTTTTTGATAAAACGTTCCACAATTTTATATTCATTATGATCACAAGTGACTCCATAGTAAAGTATACTCATGGTAAGCTGCATTTTGTGTGCCAGAATTAGTAATGTCACCACAGCACACAAGTCCCTATATTCTAAGTATGCATATGATACAGCTGTTGTTCACAAAGGTGTAAAAGATGCATTGCATCTCCTTAGAACATATGAAGAGGAATATGGTTGAATTCTCTAGTAATAAGTAAGCTTCTTAAGCTGGTAGGCAACTAGTCTTGAGCAGAATATTGCCATCACCATGAATAATGCCACAATACAAACAAAAGATAACTGATTTTAACAACTGACTCATTTAATGGTGTAACAACTGACTCATTTAATGGTGTCCCTCCTGGGAGGTTCAATGTGAATCAGCCTGGGGACAAATGGCTGACAATCCAACCTGCTTCACTGAGGATGGTATGCATCTCTATCCATAATATTTCCAAATACTGTGCTGTGCGCCTCTGTTGTGCTTTTTTTAGGCAAAGTCAGTATACTACACCTGCCAACTAGCTAATGTGCACACAAAAAAATAAACATGGACAACTGTTCCTGAATGTCATTGTTGCATACTTTCTAGACCAATTACACAATCTTCCATATCTGATTTTCATCAATGTTGCACCATTTTGCACAATACCCATAATTATATCTTCCTTAAATCCTACCATCTTCCAAGACTTATTCAAAGCAATCCTCCTAGTCCAGGCTACCAGTCTTACAATGTGCAATTTCCTCCCACCACATGAGGATCCCAGAGCTAAAATGGCTGCATTTTATCAGATTTTTACTCCACCATGTGGTAACACCCAGAACCTCCAAAGAAAGTGCAGCTAATTATTACAAAAAAGTCCTTACCCAGCATTCTTTACCCTCACTGTACCACTGCTTTACTGAAGGGCAACACAACAGATGACTTTGTTGATGTTGTAGCCAAAATATCATCAACAATACAGAAATTCCAGAAACTAAATACCTAGTCATCAGGCCTTTTGTGGCATAATATATCACAATTTCTGTTGGACTGGGTATATGAAAATGACTATCCTCTATTCACAACAAACACACACACATATACAGTGGATATAAAAAAGTGTACACACCCCCTGTTAAAATGCTAGGTTTTTGGGATATAAAAAAATGAGACCACAATAAATCATTTCAAAACTTTTCCCACCTTTAATGTGACTATAACCTGTATAATTCAATTGAAAAACAAACAAATCTGTTAGGGGAAAAATATAAAAAATGTACAATAAGCTGGTTACATAAGTGTGCACACAGTTAAACTAATAGTTTGTTGAAAGACCTTATGATTTAACTACAACATTATTCAGTCTTCTTGGGTATACACCTGCCATCAATTAAAGAGACTGATTAACCCCAAATAAAGTTCAGCTGTCCTATTAGGATTTTCCTGGTTCGCAGAGAGCTTACAAAGCATCAAAGGGATCTCACTGTTGAAAGGTATCAGTCAGGAGAAGAGTACAAAAAATTTCCACAGCATTGGATATACTATGGAACACAGTGAAGACGGTCATCAAAAAGTGGAGAAAATACAGGACAACAGTGACGTTGCAAAGAACTGGGCATCGTTCCAAAATTGATGAAAAGACAAGATGAAAACTGGTCGGGGGGGGGGGCTGCCAAGAGACCTACAGCAACACTGATTGAGCCGCAGGAATTTCTGGCGAGTACTGGTTGTGTACAACATGTGACAACAATCTCCCGTATTCTCCATATGTCTGAGCTATGGGGTAGGATTGCAAGAAGGTAGCCTTTTTTTCACAGAAAAACATACAGGCCCGGCTAAAATTTGCAAAACAATACATAAAGTCTCCCAAAAGCATGTTGGAAAATGAGTTATGTTCTAATGACACCAAAGTTGAACTTTTTGGCCACAATTCCAAAAGGTACATTTGGCACAAAAACACCACTTCACATCACCAAAAGAACACCATCCCCACAGTGAAGCATGGTGTTGGCAGTACCATGCCTTGCAGTTGCTTTTCTTCAGCTGGAACTGAGGCTTTAGTCAAGGTGGAGGGAATTATGAACAGTTCCAAATACCAGTCACGTTTGGCCCAAAACCTTCAGGCATCTGCTAGAAAGCTGAAGATTAAGAGGAATTTCGCCTTTCAACACGACAATGACCCCAAACATACATCCAAATCAACAAAAGAATGGCTTCACCAAAAGAAAATTAAAGTTTTGGAAAGGCCCAGCCAGAGCCCAGACGTAAATCCAATAGAAAACCTGTGGGGTGACCTGAAGAGAGCTGAGCACAAGAGATGCCCTCGCAGTCTGACAGATTTTGAGTGCTTTTGCAAGGAAGAGTGGGCAAATATTGCCAAGTCAAGATGTGCCATGCTTCTATCCAAGAAGACTGAATGCTGTAATTAAATCAAAAGGTGCTTCAACAAAGTATTAGTTAAATGGTGTGCGCACCTATGCAACCAGCTTATTGTATGTTTTTTTAAATATTTTTCCCCTAACTGATTTGTTTTTTAATTGAAATGTACAGGTTATAGGCCACATTAAAGGTGGAAAAATGATTTATTGTGGTCTCATTTTTTTATATCACAAAAACCTGGCATTTTAACAGGGGTGTGTACACTTTTTATATCCACTGTGTGTGTGTGTGTGTGTGTGTGTGTGTATGTATATATAGATATATAGATATATATATATATATATATATAGAGAGAGAGAGAGAGAGAGAGAGAGAGAGAGGTGTGTGTGTGTGTGTGTGAGATCATAAATAAATATGTTCCTTTGAAAAACATTTTAAAAATAAAAATGTTTATAATGTAGGTTAACATCTACAACAATGAAGACCGCCATCATGAGTCAGAATACAACACGGAGCACAGTTAACCAGATACTAAGCATCAAATTAATTTAGCCCAGGACTAAGATATGCACTAAAGTTAGTAATTCATGTAATTAATTCTTTTTTTCCCCCTTTTGTGGGATCATCCTTTTATTTCAATTACATCATATAACACAAAATACAGATGTTTACAAGAAAATACTGCTGGTAAATAAAAGTCAAATACATCTTAATACTAGAGAGATAAGAGTTTTTTTATATATCTATATCTATCTATAAATACACACACACACACACACACACACACACACACACACACACACACACACACACACACTCACTCACCAGCAGCATCTTGTGTCCAGAAGGAAAGTATAACATGAAAAGCATTTATTCAGATCCAAATGATGAAAATAATTTTATAAAAATTCATTTAACACTGAAAAGGTCACCCACATTGATAATAAACATGTTTTTTTTTTTACAATATAATATATATATATATATATGGATGGATGTACCCATCCATCCATAACTCCTTTTCCCATTTTTGTACATGGGGTCATGGTATCACTTCAACAGTGTATACATACATACATACATATAAATATATATATATATATATATATATATATATGTGTGTGTGTGTGTGTGTGTGTGTGTGTGTGTGTAGATAAATATGATGAGTTTTTTGATTGCTTACCACTCTTTATGAAGGTTGGGGATGCCATACTGGTAAAGTATCCAATTCCTGCAGTCTTGGTGGGGACTGGACTATGAACAGCAGCCATGATAAGTGAATAGGTGGGACACAAAGGGGTTGGTTCTGCCATCCGGGGTCATTTCACACCTGGGGTAATGCAATTCATGGCTCGTATTTGACCCCTCTTTCAAATACTAGCACATAAGGGGCTACAGCCTCCTGTAACCCTTCAAAAAAACAAACCACATCTGTTACAGCCCCTACAGCATTAGAAAGGAAATCTCATTAATGCAAGAGGCAAATGAAAAGATCCAGTACACAAAAGTGAAATACCACATAAATACAAAACCATATTAAAATAGTAATAAAGCTCAAACAAAAATTACTACACAGACTCAGTTAAATAAAGGCAATAAGCATACTATCAGGCAAAGTGAGTCCTCTTGTGAACATTTTTAAGACATTGTTACCAGGAAAACAGTATGAATGTTTGTAAAACACTGTACTACTGATATTCAAGTCTCTCTGGACTCCTCCACCTGCTAATACGTAGTTAATAAAATGTAACATTTAACATTTAATTGTAACATTCTTGTCTACTGGCAGATTGAAAACTGAAGTCCCAGTATATTTAAATGCAGCAAAAATATTCTAAACTGAACAAATAAATCTGATTTTTTTTTCAATTCCAATTTCAGTATTTTAATAATTTCTCAATTTTTATAACAAGTAAAATATGAAACAACATTTAAAAGTTTAGCAAAATAAGTAAATAATATAAATAAAACTACATCAAAGTACTTGAAATTATCTTTCTTTTTTCCCAGACATACCCCAGGATTCAGAAAGAACCCCAGTGCTGTCATTAGGAGATGCAGTAAAAAGAGGTTGTTTACATGATGTAGAGATTTGCAGTTCAGAAACATACTCATCATAATGAGATAAAACCTCATTATCACATAGTTTGCATGTCACTGAATCATACTTAGCTACTGCTAGTGCTAAATCAGCACATTCCTACAGTAGATGCATATAGCCCATGTATCATGTTGACACAGGCACTGCACATCATTCGCTCTTCCATGCACATGCACACATTCAAACACACACACACACCAGATACCACTTACCTGTCCCTGAACTCACAGAATGTACCCATGTGACTTCATACCGTTTTGTCCTTGCAACAAAAATGCTGCAGTAAGGAAGGAAATAATGTCGGTGAGAATTTACTGTTCGCTGAATTGCTTAAGGAGAGGGAACGCAAGCTAGCTATATCGGATTTATGGTCTACGGACAATAATGAACTGAATTATTTACTGAGGATTTTGTCCGTTTAGAACATGTTATGTCAAAAGAAGTAACAGTGTTTTATAACACCAAATTACTTGAGAAATATGTGACCCTCAGTATCACACCTAGAGGGTTACGAATAGATAAACTACCGGCGGGTGGTTTTGGTGAAAATGAAAATTATTTGCTCCTTGAATGGAGGCAGGCGGCACAGGAGTGTTCGTTGAATTGGCTGAAGATATTGATTAAGAAAAATAACAGGACTATTGAGAACTTGCATAAAAAGATCATTGAGTTAAAGCAAGAACTCATTAGTAAAACTTCCAGTAATGTTTTTCAAAGCAATTTCAAAAATATAAATGAAAAAATTGCCAAACTAGAAAGTGAAGTTATGGAGCGGAAAAAGTCTAAACTCAAGAGGGACATCAAAGATTATGAGAAAAATGAAGTGTATAACTGGCCGTTTAAAGGGTGGAATCAAGAGAAAACAAGCTTTTCAGCAGCTCCTGCTTCCGCTGCTTCGACTTCCATTTCTCAAAAAAAAACTACAAGTAAGTCCTGTTTGTGTTTCTGAAACATTGCAGCAAATTAAATTTGTTCGTGTCTCAGACAATATTAATTTAAATTCACATGAGACTTCTAATGAATATGATATGGACAAAATTTGGTGTGTTAAACACATTGATCGGGACTTGTTGCATATGGACTATACTATGAGACATGAAGGTATCACCAAGGGTGTCATTGGCAAGGACTATAACTGTGGTGTTCTGTCTGTGCTTAATCTTTCCAAAATTAGTATCAGTAAAGAAATGAGTGAAGTTCTGAAAAAAGGTACAAAGTTTATGCCTACTAGAATTCCTACTCTGGCTGATATTATAACAGATGTTAAGAGATTTACCCGTAAATTATATTTGAGGGTATTTTTTTCAAATCGTAAATCTGTTTCAGACACCACCACAGTAGAACATGTTTTGGAGGATGATTTATTGAATATGAGTATTTATGACTATGATGAAGGTTCTTTTTTTTGTGATAATATTGTTAGTGAAAATCACTTGCATGATGATGGCATTTTGTGTGACAGCATTGTTTCTGATGATAACAGTCTAGCCTATTCTTTTGGGGAGGGGTATGGGCATATTGAATTACCTAATCTTTCTAGTAATAGTACTTTTTCTCCTCCTAAATGTTCCATGACTATTAATTCATTCGAACAAGTATTAATTTCTTGTATTGAGAAGTCATACAAAATATTTTGTAGAGAAAATAGAATGTTTAATCTTAACAAAAATGAATGGATGGCTTTACAAGACTTTAGAATGAAGTTAGATAGGGTGACTGTGAGACAAGCAGACAAAGGTGGGAATTGGGTGATAATGGATACTGACAAATATGAACATATTGTTGAGGCTATTTTGGAAGAAAAATCCTATGTTAAATTAGATGGGAACCCTTTACAATCTTACAAAGATGAATTAAGTGATTTACTGGATAGGGGTGAAAGATTGGGATTTTTTAGTAGTAGTGATGTTAAAAAATTAACAAACACAGATCCACGACATCCGTATATTTACATTATTCCCAAAATTCATAAAAGTGTAGTGAATCCTCCAGGGAGACCCATAATATCAGGCATTGAATCTTTTATTGAAAAAGTAAATAAGTTCTTGGATTTTCACTTTAAAAAGTATTTATCTAAGGTAGTCTCGCATGTCAAAAACACTGAAGAAGTATGTAAAGCGTTATGTCAAACGGAATGGAAAGAAGATTATTATTTAGCTACGGTGGATGTTTGTTCATTATATACTAATATTGACAAAAGATGGGGTTTACAGGCTATGCAAAAAATGATGGGTGAAGGACCACGTACAGGTTTTTTACTTTCTTTGTTGGAATATAATTTAACACACAATTATTTTATGTGGAAGAAAGATTTTTTTCTTCAGGTTAAGGGGACAGCTATGGGAGCAGCTTTTGCTCCCACGTATGCTATAATTTATATGGGTGAGTTTGAGAAAGAATTTATGTTTCAAACTACCTTTTTTGTTAATAATGTTGTTTTTTTACAAACGTTATATTGATGATTTGATTTTTGTTTGTAAAGGTAAAGTTTCTTTATTTAAAATTTTCATGGATGATTTGAATAATAATTTGCATGGATTAAAGTTTACTTTTGAAATTTCAAAGCGCAACATACCATTTTTGGATGTTGAATTTTATGTAGGAAAGGATAATCTAGTTCAACATAAGCCCTTTAAGAAACCAACAGCGGTCAACAATTTTTTGCATGCAAGCAGTATGCATCCTCCTCATCTGATAAAGGCATTACCTGGAAGCAAGTTTAGGAGAATTCGTAGAAACATTTCTGACCCGACTTTATGGGATGAAATGTTGGGTAAAGTGTTTGAGAGGTTGTTGCTTAGAGGTTATGATGAAGGTTTACTTTGTAAAATCTATAATAGTTTAACACAAAGAAAGAAATTTGTAGGAGTTGGCAACAGGGGACGCTCAGGTAATGCCAATGGAGAAGAGCAAATTTTCTTCGTCCCTAAATATTCAGAATTTTCAAAGACTATAGAAAACATTATTAAGCAGTTGTGGCATGTAATTTGTGATGATATTTCTATCGGACATTTATTTCCAAGACGGATTACTTTTTCCTATAGTAGATACAAGAATTTAAAAGAGCTTTTGAATAGGAAGTTGGTACATTCACTTGATGGGAATGTAGGGATGTTTAGATGTGGACAATGTTCTATTTGTGATAAGGTTAGTAATCTGCATGGGAAGAAAATTAATGGTAGAAAATATGTAGCCTCTGGAAGATTCGATTGTACATCTTCAAGGATAGTTTATATTTTGGGATGCAACTGTGTGGAACCCTTGTGGTATATAGGACAAACAACCAGAAGAGCTAAGGTTTGTATTTTGGAACATTTAGGGGACATCAGGAGGAAGAATATGGACAGTCCTGTAGCTTCCCATTTCGTTACAGTACATAAGGGTGAAATTGATGGACTTAACTTCAGCGTTTTGGCCAGACCCCATTTACTTGGAGGAAATTTTAAAAATTAATTAAGTAGTTGGAAAATAAGTTAATTTTTAACTATCATACTTTATACCCCAGAGGGATGAATTTAGATGGTGGAATGGGTTGATATTTTTTGTTTTTTCTTATTTTCATTGGCCTTTGTCTGCTTTTACCTGGTTTTGTCTGCTTGTGTTTTCATTAACCAAAGGTTACATCAATTTGTTTAGCTAGTTTGCAAAATTGTATTTTACATATTTAATAATGAATATTTAATATACAAAACATAAATAAATATAATAGCACTTTAGATTAGGATAGTATTTTAATATAATATAATAGTATTTCATATACATAAGGTGTATTATAGATTTTTCAGCTTACAGTTTGTCTTGATTAAATTATTCATTTGACAAGATTTTTTTGTTTCATAAATATTTAATGTGTTTGTGCTTTAAGAAGATGCAATTACAAGTTAATTGATGTTGATTAATTAATTGATGTTACTATATATATAGGATGTAATACATTCAAAAATTGTTCCATTGAAGGCAAATTGCCGAGGTACCAGAACAAATGGATTATTAAAATGGAATTATATTCATCCTAGATTTGGTTTCCTTCCTTCCTTTTGCTTTGGACTTTTGATGTTTTTGTGATCGATGTTTTGTCCTTGCCCCTGAAAATCAGCAATCCTTGTAATCAGTAAATAATGGTAGACATTACAGTTTCATTCCTAGTAAAAAGCAAATTGATTTGAGAGCAGCTGCTCTATTAACTTTTTGAAGTAAGTTCCACTGATAGTTTAACTATTCTCCTGAGGTCATGTATTCCTTCTAGCATTGTACTTAAGACTCCCACCACACAGGCACACTCCCGCTATTTCCCTCATAACTCAAGGACTGTTACATTCATTTTTTTTATGTAAAATAAGCCTGACCCTACTAACTAATTTGTTAGACTATGGGGTTAATGCTGCTGCTTTCTGTAGCAAGGGTACAGGGTTCAAAACCTTTCCTCCACTTTTACTGTTCATGATTTTTTTTAAACAAGCACTTAGGTAATATTTTGTGTACCACTGGTGTCTAGTAGTTGTGCAGAAGATTAATAACATCTGTTTGAGGAGGAAAGATACAGGGTTTGAACCCTTTTTAGTGCCTTTAAGGCACAACAGGCAGAATATCCCTGGTGTCTAGTGTCATCTTCCCAACATTGTTGTAGGATTTGCTCATTAGTCTAGGGGGTGTGCAGGTATGGCACCCCCCACCCATACACAGTGATACATACATACATACACACATACACACACATACACACCTAGCTAACCTATATCCTTAATACCCCCCCCATGGAGACCTGCCAAGCAGGCACACATGCACATACACTCACACTTGAACCGACACACATGGACACACCTCAAAAGATTAACTGTCCAGTAAACTCTGCAGCATTTGGCAATTACCTCTACTGAAATGGATGTTCATGAGCTTTGAGCTGTGTTTATTGACATCAGCATCTGCGCTAATTTTCACAGCCAAATGTAAATGCCTTGCCACAAGCATTTCTGGGGGAGAGAACATGCTAATTGGCATATGCCTCTCCACCGGAATGCCTCATTAGCCTTTTACATGGCTGTAGAAACAGTAACCTGATCTCTACCACGATGTAGTAAAATAACACATAAAAATGCGTTTAAACATCCATGAGGCAACCAATAAATATAGCACACTGTAGTTAGTTAAAAGTCCAAGCAGCAGCCAAATAAAAAAAAAAAAAAAAAAAAAAACTCCAAATAATAATAAATAAAATAGTGGGTAAGGGAATGGGTGCAGGTGGGTGCAACTCAGACAATAAAAGACCCCACACACATTGTTTAAATAGCATAAGTTAAAGCCTAATTGTGCCAATTAAGTTAATTGGCAATAAATGCTTTAAAGAAAAACCACCAAACTTTCTTATATTGTAAAGTATAAAACATAAAACAAAGCTGTTATAAACTGTATAGGGTTACTAACATCCAGTTTCAATCTATAGGTGAATAAAAACATTTCCAAGATCGTACCATTTATCAAAATAGAAATAAAAATCAGGAAAATAAAGAAAATAGATGCAGAAGATGACATCAACTGCGAGTTAACATGAAGCTGAACAAATCAGTTAAGGTGCTACTGAAACATTTTTCTTTTTTTTCTCCAAACCATCTTTATGAATCTAAATTTCCAGACCAATTGTTGTAATAAATTAAATGCAGGATTTCAATAAACAGAAATCACTTTTGCATTAAATACAACGAAATAAAGATATAGTTTTAGCTAGTCAATAATTACGGTTTGGTAACAGTAAAATGCATTAAAAAACCGGACAACTCATGGTGCAGCTAAGGCCAAAATCAGCCTTGTCAGTCTAGTTGCTAACCGTAACTATAACATGGCTGCACAGAATGCCCACCACAATGTTGCATGTCTTTGTGCTAAAGCACCAAGGTAGGTCCGTCTCTGAATCTGAAATGGTTCCTTACAGTAACCTTTCTGAATTGGCCCCATAATCATAAAGGGAAGAAAGATATACCAAATACTAACATATCAAGAAAATTAAACGTTTGACATTATATCTAAACAGTAATTAATATTCTATAGGACTATTTTTTAAAAGTGACTGCTATGCATATAATAAATTTATACTTAAAGAAACAGTGTAATCATTTTCACAAGAAAACATTATCACAATATATACATGGGATCAGATTTATCAAAAGCAAAAACAATATAAAAAGATACGCACAGACACAAAAAATCACAATGACAACAAATACAAACTCAGAAGCCATTTTATATATACCATAACACCTCCATGGTGGATATTAAAGGGAAATACTGGGCCTCCCTGGGGTGGAGATGCCCTCTGTCTCTGGCGCAAGGCCTCACAATACCTCTGACTGATCTGTCATTTTCCTGTAATGTTCACACTATCAAACATTATTGCTAACTTACATAATATAGACAGTTTAGTTAATTAGCTTGTGTTGAAAGGTGACAGGAAACCAGAGTATTCAAAGAAAACCCACGCAGATACTTGCAGAATCTCCACACAACAGTGACCAGTAGTCAGTGTCCATTACTCTCAAGTGTCTATGACTTTTACCTCAAAATGTTGCTCTGTCCTTCATAAAAAGTGTGATTTCTTTAGCACAGCAATGAGGAGTTAATGCATTTAACAGCACCTGTAAATACATTTTAAAGACTTGTTATTCTTCAGAAATCCATGATATTACAACATTAGATATTGTAACATCTTCCCAAATGAAAAATAGCTACAAATAGAAAGTTCCACTGATTTTGGCCTTTTGCTTCTCATTTCTTTTGGCTACTTATCAGCTAGTGTTGGTGTGATGCACTGCTAAAATGCTTTTCTATTAAATGATGGGACCTTGTGGCTTCTGAATCAACATGAGGTCAGCTAAAAGAAAAAAAAATGCAGTAGTCTGGGCAGTGAAGCACCACCGCAGTGGGTTTCAGGTCACTGGCTGTTCCTTGGAGGTGCGACATGCAATGGGGAGAGACAGGCATGCTGGTCTGCAAGATTAGCAGGCTCACCATAGGCTTCTTCAGCAACTATTAAAATTATATTTATTTATTTATTGACATTTGTTAACCGGGTTAGTCCAGCTGGGCTTGTGGCCCATTTTCAGTGGAGACCCAAGGAGAAAAGCTCCAATAATACAAAATATTTAAATAAAGAAAAGTGATAAATACATTGACATGCGTTCAGAAAAAAAGATTATACAATACTAATTAAAAAAGACAAAGTAACAGAATTTACACGAGGCAAAATAAAATTTAAACATCAGTAGTTATGTCTATTCTAAATGATCACAGTACTGATTTATATACATATTTACAGAAAAGAGTTTGTTCCAAATAGATTTAAGTATAAAGTAGGAAATAAGTGTCTTCAAGTAGAGGGGATATATTGCTGAGAGTGGGGGTACTGAGAAGGGTACCCAAGGAGTGGAGAGAGGAGTTAAGTTGGAGCTTGACAAGAACAGCTTTTGGAGTTAAGCGGGTGGACTTTTAATTTTTCTTTAAAGTGGGATGGGTGGATGATGGAGCATATGTTTCTAGGAAGTTTATTCCAAGTTTGAGCGATGGAGTGTTTATATAGGAGTTTGCCTACTGCTTTTTTTTGGTTGGTAGGTGTGTAGTAGTTGTTGATTTGAGGTACAAAGAGTGCGTATATTGCAAAAATAAGTGCACTCAACCCCTGACCTCTAGCAGATATAGTGCTAACAAGTGGTAAGTCCTCCCTCTCTGCTGGAGTTACTGCCCACTTCATCCTTTTTCCATCCTGCTGACATTATCAGCAGCCCAAGTCTGTTTCTGTACCTGCTGACATGATCAGCAGCCTAAGTCTGTTTCTGAACCTGCTGACATGATCAGCAGCCTAAGTCTGTTTCTGTACATGCTGACATTATCAGCAGCCTAAGTCTGTTTCTAAACCTGCTGACATTATCAGCAGCCTAAGTCTGTTTCTGTACCTGCTGACATGATCAGCAGCCTAAGTCTGTTTCTGTACCTGCTGACATTATCAACAGCCCAAGTCTGTTTCTGTACATGCTGACATGATCAGCAGCCTGTCTGTTTCTGTACATGCTGACATGATCAGCAGCCTAAGTCTGTTTCTGTACATGCTGACATGATCAGCAGCCTAAGTCTGTTTCTGTACATGCTGACATGATCAGCAGCCTAAGTCTGTTTCTGTACCTGCTGACATGATCAGCAGCCTGTCTGTTTCTGTACCTGCTGACATGATCAGCAGCCTAAGTCTGTTTCTGCACCTGCTGACATGATCAGCAGCCTAAGTCTGTTTCTGTACCTGCTGACATGATCAGCAGCCTAAGTCTGTTTCTGTACATGCTGACATGATCAGCAGCCTGTCTGTTTCTCTACCTGCTGACATGATGAGCAGCCTAAGTCTGTTTCTGTACCTGCTGACATGATCAGCAGCCTAAGTCTATTTCTATACCTGCTGACATGCCTCTGTACCAAGAATGTGGTGAAAAGATTTCAAAATGGACAGGAGCTGTCTTGAAAGCAGGTGTTTTACAATGTTTTTCATTCACTCATTCAGTGCCTTTACAGGACTCACTACGTGCATGCACCCTTTGCTGATGTGACCCTCAGTTATACTTGTCTGGATAAGTGATTTGCTCAGAATGCAAGTGCAGGACAAAGAAATAAAACAGCACTATAGGACAAAGCACATTGGCAGCGCAATCTTAATACTCTGTGTTAAAATGTAAATGAGGCAAGTCAGCTGAACAAAGTAATGAGATACCTGTACTCGCTACGAATAAGCCACCACATGCTATTTTAAACCACAGCTCATGCATTCTCTGTCTACCTTCAGATAACCCACAGGGTGCCAGAATTTTAAACAGTTTTGCATCTGGTCAATGTTTCTTAACTTTTAAGATAAGACAGCAAGTTCTAGAGATGCGACTGGTAGCAAGCACCTTTTTTTCAAATGACCAACTTTTTTAATGATGAGATTCAAAATGATTTTCTGAATCATTCACTGTAGAAAACCAACTTGTGCACACCCTTTCAAAACACAAAGGGTATATATAGGCTTAAAAGACAAACAACTTGAATAAAATGCAGTCACATTCTTAAATCATTTCAAAATGAATGAATTTCTTCCAGTCATTTACATGTATTCTTGGCATACACTGATTCTAGTATGTTTCTCTAAAATCCTGGCTGTCGCACTGGCGCCATACCTCTCAACTTCTGAGTACAAGAAATCTGGACAAAGCCCAACAAAATCAGGGGCCAAAAATAGGGACATACTTTTAAGTATTGCTCTTAGAAAGTTGCTAGAGTAATAAGGCTTGTTTTAACATGCATTTTCTGAAGAATTTGAAGTCTGAAACTCAAATGTATGTCATTATTTTTTGACTTCAAGCCTCAAACCATCACTGTGATTTGACAGAAAACCACAAATTTTATGAGAAACAGACAAAAATATGAGCCAAAAATCTTGACATTCTGAGAAAATCTGGACTGTTCAGAAGTATGACTGCCAGACATCTGTGCTGATAGTGATATAATTGCACTAATATGTTGACTCAATTTCAATGACAGATTTAGGCTGCTAACAACTTGGTGGCTAAATAAAATTATTGTTGGATGACTGCTTTCATAGGCAACACCAAGCACCATCCAAACCAGTAAATATTACTGGAAAAGCGACAGTGCAGTTTGGCATTTCAAAGTAGTTGAATCTGAACATAGCTTCCTATTTTAAATTTGGTACGTTGTGGTGATATCTTTCACAGTGCCTAAGAGAAATAAACAGCTACTTCAGCAAATGTGACACATCTGCTGTTCATCCATTACAAACACACCAGATGCCTGCAAATCACTACTGAGAGCAGTGAAAAGATTCAAGTTCAAATATTTTTACAGTTCAGTGACCGTCAATCATAAGATCTTAGAGATTGATAACTATCAGAAAAAAGTGAGATGCCCTTGAAACATCACTTGCTTTGTGCACGAACACAATGCGTAATGACGCAAGCTGCAGTTTCTCATTACGTTTACTTGTTTTTGTTAATCTGGAAAGCTCACTACCTACTAAGATGTGTGTTTTCATGTACAACCAACTGAAAAAAAGAGCAAAAAAGACACTGTACTAATGAGAATGAATAAAGAGAGTTTTTTTAATGAGAAAGTAATATAATCATGAAATGTTCCTATTAGAAGCCAAGTGAATATTTTCAATATAAAGAAAAGTTCCCCACCAAGTGGATAGTCTTGGTTACAGCTTACCACTCTCACTTGCAGCACGTATATCACATAAAGGATATGCAATCAGTATTCATAACAGATGACAGATACAGAACTCTTTTCCAGGAACCTTCTTTGATGTCATTCAGGAAAAAAATGACTTGCTGCTATCTTTTCCAACATAATTATCAGAAACAATTGCACAGTTCTAAAACTCAGCGAGACAACAATGAAACTCTGCTTTATTCTCAAATTTAAAAGCTGCATATAGCAGGTTTAATTTTTCAGACTTTTTTTCAAAACACAAGGGTGATAGACATACATATCCCATATTTTCATGTGGAATCTAATGCCAGTTGCCTTCATCAGTGGACTAAGATATGTGAGCTGGTAATATCAAGTATAATGAATAAGTATAGAGACAACATAAACTAGAAAATTAAGTGGGACATACCTTTTAACTGAACTGCACAAGTCATGATTCTTGTCTTGGATTGTGGTGGGCTTTTCAATAATAAAAATGAGTAGAACAGAGACTGAATACAGACTTCCTGAACACTACAGTTTAAGTGGCAAGACATCTGTTGGATTCAAATACAAACATGGCACAGCTAGTTTTCTTCCTAAGCAACTATTTGCATACATTATTATGTACATGTTTTACATAGCAAAGGCTCAAGTGTGTTTCACTGCCTTTCCTCTCTTACATGACCCATACCTATTTCTCTTCTAGGCGCATGAACTCTTTGTCTCTGCAATTGGTTATCATATAGAATATAAACTTTAAGACAGACATTACAAAGTCCACACACTATCAAACCCATTTGTAGTGAAGAATTTGTAGCCTTAGTCTAAGTCACAACAGCCAATTCAATCTTCCCTTTTCTTTATTTATCTCCAAACTTATCTTAATTTAAAAAAAGATTGTGATAGTATTTAAAATGCATTTACTCTACTCTTTAAAAAGCATGCACTGTCTCCTTTAGGTGCTGGATAGCTTAAAAACGGTTTTAGAAGTCTCCTATTTGTCTGCCCAAGTGATATTAAATCATCGATTTATCCAACATTTTGATAAGCCAAAGGTATAGCTGCATGCAAAGAAGGGTAATTTATATGCTTGATATGACTTCTTATATTTATCAGTTGTCTGCCCAAGCTAATGGTGTCTGAGAATGCAATTATTCTAATTGTCCCATTTGGATAAAGATGCAGAAGGAAGACATGGTCATTTTTATTCAGAGAGTTCACAAAACAACTGAACTTTATACAACACTCAGCATCTTACACCTGTTTTTACATCAAACACATGATGAGCCATATTATGTACAAAGATATATACAGTGCTTGCTAGATGAGTAAAGGTGGCACATATCCACTTCATCTGTTCGTGCTTCCTGTAGTACCACAGTTTGTCTGATCTGACACTAGCCATCTCTTTTCTGGACACTGGCACTGAAGGATGAGCTTTTTACTGGATAAACTACCATATATGATAGTGAGACTGCACAGCCTACATACCCGAGATCACAACCTGCATATCATAGCACCCGCATGCCTGAGATCACATAACCTGCTTACCCGAGACTGCAGAACCTGTATACTTGAGACTACACAACTTATAAACCTGAGAACACACAATCTGCATACCTGAGATCAGAGGACCCGCATGCCTGAGATCACACAATTTGCATGCCTGAGATCAGAGGACCTGCATGCCTGAGATCGCACAACCTGCATACCTGAGATCACACAACCTACATACCCAAGATTGCACAACCTACATACCTGAAAATTCATTCAATCTGCCTGCCTGATCAGCAATCAGATAACCCGCATACCTAAGATCACACAACTTACATACCTGTGATCACACAGCCTGCATGCTTGAGATCATAGACTGCACACCTGAAATCACTGGGCCTGCACAGCTTCAGTCATTCAAGTCTGTCAGTTATTATCTTCCTGCAAGCTTTGCTTGCATGCAAACTTTACATTTCTACTTGCACATTTACAGATAACAGCAAACAATGTAAATGGAAAACATACTTCATTCCAGTCCCAGTCATGAGAGTTAAGTGATTGACGGCAGATTCACTTCAGTTTCTGAAAACCTTGCCTTTAATCTTGCACAAAGACCTGCTCCAATAAAACACCATCCTGTTTTCCTAAGCAGCATTCTCTGATGAGTCTCCAGGGCTAGCTCATTGTCAGAACAAAAATACAACTTTTGTCAGTGCAGGAAAAGAAAACAGCACACGGGAATACTTTTACAGAAACAGTTACATAGCTTTAGAATGATTATTGCTTTTCCAAAGTAATTTTTCAGACTGTCAGCAGCTCACAGAAAAGCATGTTTTTATCTGTGTCAGAAGTACCTGCTTCTGCGATGATCACCATTTCTATTTCAAATAGCATTTCAAAAGGAAAGATGAATACAGATAAGACATACCTCATTATATGGTGACAGTGAGAGAAAAATGAATGTAAATATACAGCTTATAAGAAACCTGTCTTTCCCACTGATTTTGTCTAAGTTCCTGTTAAAATTTTTGGTTACCTACTATTGAACAGTAATAATATTTTATTGGGTTATTTATTATTATTTTTTTTTGCAGAGTGAATGTATGTTCAGTGTTTTTATCTTCTGTTCATAATGCTGTGTATAACAGAATAAAAAAGAGCAACAACACAAGAACGTGCCAGAGGAGGTTTTCTGAAGCAGTTTCCTGTTGCAGGCAGCACATACTAACACAGAATGCATGTGTACATAGGCAGCACATACTAACACAGAATGAATATGTACATAGGTAGCACATACTAACACAGAATGCATGTGTACATAGGCAGCACATACTAACACAGAATGAATATGTACATAGGTAGCACATACTAACACAGAATGCATGTGTACATAGGTAGCACATACTAACACAGAATGCACGTGTACATAGGCAGCACATACCAACTCAGAATGCACGTGTACTTATCAACTCATCTGTGTGAAGGCTCATAGCTGTAGGTAGTTGTTGCGATCTCCCCATCAGGTGTCCCCAGTTTGGCACAATTATGGAAATGTCTCCCTCCCGCTCAGAAGTACATATCTTTCTTATCACTGCACATCAAAATATCATATGTAGCCGTAGCAGAATACACACAGGCCCTGAAAAGTATGACCCTCATGCACTAAGGAACACAACTGACAAGAAAACAAAATGATATACTTTCTCATCTTAAAGAAAAATCCATTCACTGATGCTAATTGTCATTCCAACACTGGGGATAAAAGGAGGGAATAGGTATTTACTACAGAGGGCCTTACTGCAGATCAAGTGATATGATGATTATATGTCAGCTCTATTAAGTGATGTGGAAAGTACATATCAGCTCTAATAAGTGATATGGTGAGTATATATAAGTTCTATTAAGTGATGTGGTGAGTACACATCTGTTCTATCAAATTATTTGGTGAGTACATATCTGTTCTATTAAATTATACGTTGAGAACATATCTGTTCTATCAAGTCTTATGGCAAGTACGCATCTCTTCTATCATGTGATATGGTCAGTACACATCTGTTCTATCACTTGATATGGTCAATATATAGCTGATCTATCATGTAATATAATGAGCACATATCTGTTCTATAAAGTAATATGATGAGAATATATATCGTTTGTCAAGTGATATGGTCAGTACACATCTGTTCTATCATGTGATATGACAAGTACATAACTGTTCTATGAAATGGCTTGGTGAGTACATATCTGTTTTAACATACTGCAGAGGAACTGTACAGTGGTAAAGACTGGAAAGGATCATAAGAAAATAACACTTCCAACCTCTCATGGAGGCCACAACAAGAGAAAAGCTAAAAGGAAATTGTTTACAAGGCACAGTCTTAAAGTACTGAGGTAGTATGGATGCCCAACTGCTGAAATCACGGCTCAAAGTTAATGAATGATGACAGTCACTCAATAGAGTCTGAGTGTTGCAGCAAAGTTAATATTAAGTGTTGACAACAAGTACCCACCAAGCAGCACATTCTAGCACTGCAGCCAAGGTTGGCACATGCTCCGAAGTATACAGTGGTCTTCTGTCTATATTGTGGGAGTCATATTTGTGCAGTATGCCAAGGGATAATGGGAATTAGGGTAAGGTGAAAAAATAGACTCTCCAAGGAAGACATGAACACCAAAGCTGAACTATCTTGTTATCTTATGTAGTAACAATTAACAGCTGCCTCATTCTCAGTCATCCACCCATCTGGAAGTAGCACCTGGCCTGAGGTTAGGGGATAACCTCAGGTACAAGGGACTCAAGGTGGGTTCCAAACAGCTGCTAATGGTCCGTGTGACCTCATGAGAAAACATTTTCAGTAAAAATGTCTGTAATGGGCACATTTCTGAAACGGATACTGACAGCAGCCACACATCTTGTAGAAGGGGCTTTTAATGTCATTTTCCAAAAGTTAGTTTACCACCTGGTGGCAAAATGGTACAGATGGTAATAAACTTCTTTAGGGCTTGCTTAGCCAAGGCAAGACCTTTGAGTCTTTGTATGTCTGTTTGGGGCTTTTCCCCTCGGGTCTTCACTGAAAAAGGGTAATTCTTACCCAGCTGGACCAACCCGGTTAACAAATGCAAATAAATAAATAAATGTATCTTCTCTGACTCTATGGGCTTCACTCATTTAAGATAAGAGAATACAATCTAGAGCTAAATAGTAAGAAATTACAAAGGTAACACCTAGAATAGTTTATATTTAAACAGTATGCCTTGTTCAGCACAGGACCATAAAGAAAGTTAGGACCTACACTTAAAGACTATCAAGCATACATGCTTGCATTCAGCCTTAAAATGGTAAACTTATTTTATTGGGGAGGGGCAATTAAGGCATGACTGATTGCATACAGCTGTACATGCCCTCATTCACTTTAGCTATTTGAAAGAGGTCTTTCTTCAAACTACACCTGCCTCCTGGAACTCTATCCTCAATCCATTACACGGACAGACAATATTATACCTTTCAAGAAGACTCAGCATGCTCACTAGGTAAATGAAAACAAATGCAAACGTTTCAGAGATGCTAGATAAGGTTACTCTGTAAATTATTCAGTCTATTTGGTCATCTCATGGGTTTATTGTGCTGGATATCTAAACTATGTTTATATGCTCATTATGTTACTACTATAAAATGACTCTACTCAATACCTTTTACGCTTATGATTACTATATGAATGTTCATCATATGTTGCTGTTTATGTACTTGCCTTTGTGGTTTAGGTTATGGCTAAAAAGGGTCTAGTTCAACTACCCCTTAAATAAAAAAGCGTTAAGTACATAGATAATAAAGTGCTCCGGTTTCCTCCCACATTCAAAGAAATGCGTCTGGAGCATTTCTCCCAGAGCCTCCGCTGAAAATTGGCTTTGTTCCAAGTCGGACTTTCCCAGTTAATAAATGTAAAATAAATAAATAAATGGGCAGCAGAAGACTTGTGATCTGTATTGCAAGGGAGCAAGTTGCACAGAGATATTTCCAGTTGTTTTAACAATTTATTAAGTACACTTTTTAAGTTCAGTACATTTAACTATGAAGGCCTTCAGACTGTAAAAGCCATTTGCATGCCTATAGTTTAATTCTGTAGTACTAATTCACTTTGTCTAAGCAGCTGATCAGAATGCCAGCTGGGGATTTAAAACAGTAACTGTTACTGCATGGAGATGTCTGCTTTTTGAGAATGTCCTGTACAAATAAGATAGAAGGGCACATGGGGTTAATATGGAAATGATCAAGTAAAAAAAATTACAATTAAAATATTCCTTGTTAGGGAGACATACTTAAGCAGGGTAGCAAAATAAACGAGTGTAAAGCATAGAAAAGGATGTAATTAGAAACACCACTTAGCTGACATGAATTATACAACAGTGCCTGGGGGTAAAACATTGTATGAAGTATTGTATGAAGTACTGTAGTACAGCATTATCATATGTAGGATCAGCAACATTGGTAGCCTTTATAAATGTAACACATGCAGCAGGTAACAAGGAAGCTGTAAGGAGACCAAAAGCAGTGACGGAATGTCAAGCCTGTTATGCTAAACATATAACGAATGCTACACTAGTCAATTATTCAACCTTCATTACCAAATAGGATCATGCCATTCATTAAATATAAAGAAAAGATGCAATAAACTACTAAGGACAAGTTAAGCAATCAAAGTACAGCACTGTTAGCCATACACGTGATTAAATCCGTTCAACACTGAATCATATGACATATAAATAGTAAAGAATAAAATAAACTATAAACAGACCTTGGAGTAATTAGTCTGTCCCCACAGCTAAGATTAGTGCTGTTTACTGGTATACTGCAATGAATCTGGATATAAAAGCAGTATGCAAGAAGACGAGGGAGTGAAGGTGGTGACCAAAACCTACAGTAAATACAATTAAATGGTTCAAAAAGTGTCATATTTGCAGTAGTAAGATCAGAACCACATACAAGAGGTGAAAAGAAAGCCCCTGGACTACTGCAGCACCCAAGAGTAGGCAAGAATCAAGTGTCTACATGCTCTGTACAGGATGACTCACTCACTGGGCTTCACTCAGATAAGATAATACAATCTAGAGCTGTAGAGAAAGAAAACTGCAAATGATTTATATCTGAGCAGTATGTCATATACAGCAGTAAAGAAAGTTAGCAGCTACAATTAAAGACTACTAAGAGTAACTGTATTCAGCCTTAAAATGGTAAATTTCTATTTTATGGGAGGATAGGTCAATTAAGGGAGAGCAGAACACGTGTGGAGCAAGTTACACAGAGACATTTCCAGTTGTTTTAACAATTTATACAGTATGCCTTTTGTGAGGGATTTCATACCATAAAAGTTGTTCGCATACCTAATAACTCACTCTCGTAATATAGCTGCTCAGAACAGCATCTAGGAGATAAAGCAGTAACTGCTACTGAATGGTATGGCTGCTTTTTGAGAAGGATTATAGCTTACTATTCCAGTACTGATTCACTTTGCCTAAGCAGCTGATCATTACAGCTGTTAGGATTCAAAACAATAACTTCTACTGTGTGGGATTGGTTGCTTTTTTTTTTTTTTTGGAATGCCCAATAACCTGATCTGAATGGGAGCTGGGAGTTAAAACAATAATTGATACTGCGATGGATAGCTTCTTTTTGAGAATACCCTATACCTTAATCTTGTAGTACTAATGCACTCTGACTACACAGCTGATCAGAATGGCTGTCGGGAGTTAAAACAATAATTTCTACTGCATGGGGAAGCTATTTTTTTTTTTCAGCAAGTCCTATACCTTAAGATTGCAGTACTGAGTCATTCTGCCTTAGAGCTGATCAGAACAGTAAATGCGATTTAAAACAATGATTGCTAATGTGTGGGATAGCTAGTTATGTTTTGAGATGACTCTTTAGTTTAACATTCCAATGCTGACTCGCTCTGTCCAAGCAGCAACTCATCAGAATGGCAATTGGGATTTAAAGCAATAACTTCTACTGCATGGGACAGATGCTTTTTGAGAAGGCCCTATGACTTAATCTTGAAGTACTAGTCCATTCTGTTTAAACAGCTGACTGGAGGAGCAGCAGCTGGCAGTTAAAACAATTTCTGCTATTGCGTGGGACAACTGTTTTTGGGAAGGCCCTACAACTTTATCTTGAAGTAATGATTCACTCTATTTAAACAGCTGACTGGAATGGCATCGGGGAGGTAAAGCAATAACTGCTATTGTATGGGACAGCTGTTTTTGAGAAGACCCTATAACTTTATCTTGCAGTACTGATCCACACTGCCTAAGCAGATGATAGGAATGGCAGCTGGGAATGAAAGCAATAACTGATGCTGTATGAGACAGCTGCTTTTCGAGAATGTCCTTAACAGTAATTAATCTTTCCCAGCAGCAGAGACAAGCGAGCCTTTGCACTCCACGAGGTCATGCTGTACCAAAATGTTAGAAATGGGCACCTTGAATGTGGAATAATTACGATCCATATCTTACAGGTGCCTTATGTTGGTCAGCATTAACTGCAAAGTAAACAGCTGAGGTGGTACAAGATACCTCTTTGCCACAATCCAGAACAACTTACACTTAATTCTGCTGAGTGGAGAGTGTTCTAACAGTTTTAATCACCATTTTAACTTTTTCCAGAAGGTGCAGAAGAAGTAAGCCATACTACAGGTAAACATGGTCACTCCCCCAAGTCAAGAGAACTTCCCCGGATTTTAAAGAGACAGCTTTCTGAACATGCTGGGGACCTTAATATCTTTTACAACTAATTTCAAACAAAAAAAAGTGTGTTTTGATCTTCCTTCTCTAAACTTCACTAGGAGGCAGTCTCGGTGGAAAGAATTTAGGAGCATGGGCATGGCCTTCTAGCTCACAAGGTTAGATGATAATGTATTCTAGCAGGGAGCTATACTGCTCCTAAGTGTGGCAGTTGCAGGTTTTAAGAATTGCGCCAAGCTGGAGATACAAGAAGAGGAAATTCGAACAGGTCTCAACTACTAACAGCCTTCCAAAGTCAGATTATACGATTGGTTACACGACTGTTTTTTCTAGGTGGTAGCCAGTAGTGGGAAAATACCCTCACCAACCTCTCCTAGTAACATAAGCCAATTTTAATGTAAAGCTAGGCTGTCTCTTGCATTCCATCCTTGTGACCCATACAGAGCAAATAAAAGATTCAGTCTTGGTGTCAGATCTCTAGAGGAAAGTGAAACATCTTGCTCTGGTGTTTTATTAACTGCATCTCTGGCCATTCTCCTAATTTATTCAGACGTTTATGCCATTGATTTCCCCACATAATCCACATCTTCTTGCCTCTGTTATTTTGAGTAATCAACCATTTGACACAATAACAGTTACTACAGTTCTTGAACCATTAAAAATATTTAGGTAAATGTGATATCCTTTCAGAAATGTAAAAAGCTGCAAGAACTGCTTTGCAAAGATAGTGCAAACACATCTGAAAAGTGGCTCTTGCTGTGCCTAGTTGGCTTACCTAATTAACAAATCAGTTAATATAATAAAATTAATACACAAAAATAATGATTCTAGATTGTAAAGTATGGGTGGCACAGCTGCACAGCATGCAGTGTTGTACCCTGACAGCAACAGGTTCTCTGGTTTGATTCTTGGTAGGAGTGCCTTTTGTGCGAAGTCTGCATGTACTGCCTGTGTTTGTATGGGTTTTCTCCTGGTGCTCGTTTCCTCCCATGTTTCACACACATGCAGTAGGTGAACTGGAGACTAAATTGTGTGTGTGTGTGTGTGTGTGTGTGTGTGTGTGTGTGTGTGTGTGTGT
Organism: Protopterus annectens; assembly: GCF_019279795.1. Classification (NCBI taxonomy): domain Eukaryota; kingdom Metazoa; phylum Chordata; order Ceratodontiformes; family Protopteridae; genus Protopterus; species Protopterus annectens. The sequence continues at coordinate 184,027,985 of NC_056735.1, forward strand.
GTGTGTGTGTGTGGGAGAACAACCGCAGCAAGGCTAGTCACCCAGCGGTGTGAACATTTGCTCTAGATGACTATTACTGTTGAAGTGACACTCTGACCCCATGTGCAAACATGTGAAAAAAGGGTTTGAGGATGGATGAAAGAATAAATGAGTGAATGAACAATTCAAAACTATAAACTAGTCTGGTGCAAACAGACAATGTTGCAGGAGTTAACTGCTGCAAAACTGAAAACAATGAAAATGTGCAATGACAGAGGATTAAATGAGTAGGAAAAACTTGAGCAAAATAAGCAGATTAGGTAAAAAAAAAAAAGGCATAAATTTATTCACATCATAGCCTGTTAAAGGAAACGTTCCCTTCACACTAAAATCTTGAGTATCTATCTAAGTAGCCTGCAGATACCAATAATAACTTTCTCCTTCTGACCTAGTTTCATCAAGATTTAAATGTAAATGAATGTAGTTATTCTTCACAAGAAAATCTACTTGACTTTTTTGGAAAGAAAATCTGATTACAAAAGCCATGTGTAACCCAACTGTTACTCGTAAAGCCTGCAATGCTTCACTGCACTAGGCAACACCACTGTTCTCACCTGCTGAAAATGCAGCCATATGCAACACAGCAAATGATTCAAAACACAGTAAGAACCAGGATGTTTTTGAGCAATTTCAAATGTATCCACAGAAGAAAACAAATCATTTTACATAATACACTGACTGCATAAAAATCATGTAAACATTGTTAGACTACCATTTATATCGTATTGTGCACATCTACAACCTCATTTCTCTTTAAATCCACACACACTGTGCAAATGTGCTGATTTAAGAAAACATATGGACATCGGCTTTGTCATGCATGCATGGACAAAAATTGGAACTGAAGTTTTATTAACTAAGACACAGAAACAACATGAAATTTACAGCTGCTACCTTTTCTGACACAGTGGGGCATTTGTTATACGATTTTGCAAGACAAACTACACCCTCAATCGATGTGAAAATCGTTTTTCACTTTACACAAATATAAAGACTCGCCAGGGGAGAAGTTTAGTTATTTCTGTTGTGTTATGTTGAGGTGTTTCAAATATGGCATTATGGTCCTGTCCAATGCTCAGGTTCGTTTTCTGCTAAAATATCAGTATATTTGCCTTTTTTTTTTCAGACACACCACAGCTCAAATGAGGGCTGCCCTGCAAAAACAGGGACAGGTGATCATCAATATCCTAACAAAATGTAAATTAATTAACTGCATAAATAAATAAATAAAAACATGGAATTATCCCATTTGAAAGCTATTGATGAGCTCATTTCTAGAAAGGCTCTGCAGTGCTGCCAAAGTAGAACTAAATGAAGGGCAAATCTAGACTGCCACATACGTTACAGGTGGATACATGCTCATCCATTCTTCTAAAAGGAATCACATTCACTACAAAATAACCCTTGGAATACACATACAGTAATGTGAATGGCATAGTGGATACCTGCTATAATGAATAAAAATGTAGTTTGTCAAACTAGGTTTGCAGTGCAAATGAAACGGTGACAAAATGAACTATCAGTCTTCTACAGTTAACTTTTTCTGTTACACTGTATATTCCATTCAACACAGTCCGGTCCTGTCAGTATTAGCATGCATCTACAATTGTGATGTATTTGAATAATACACATATTGACTTTAAATAAAGATCAGCAAGGGGATCATACCATACAGCAGAAGGCAGAGATGGTTTCAGCAATTAAGTATACATCTGTTTGGTAGAGAATGGGTACCTAGTTTATTCTTTTCAGCTTTGGTGCAAACTTGCACTATGTCACTGTAGCAAAATATCACTATATCTCACTTTGTATGTACTTAATTCTGTCACAGCTGTTCGTGTTCACTTTGTGGTATTTATCTACTGTGGGAGGCTTATACTACTGCGCAAAAAGGTGTAAAAATGTTAATGACACAGGGATAAGTACCAACATTTCCAGAGCACACATTACTCGCACCCAGCTGAAGTTACCAGGTGATTACAGGTGCTTTTTTTTTTTTGTTACACAGCAGCACACTGATCAAAGTTGTTTCTGTGTTTTTGGGACTAGTAATACTGTCTTCTAATCAAGTTGCATTGTCCTATTCTGGCCACCTACTGAACTGATCTCTTTCTACCTGTTCCTGCTACACCTGGTTCTGGAAAGCGCTGTCAGCTTTACCTTTCTCAGGGATGTTCATGCCCTGTGTGCATAAGGCATGAAAGCAGCAGTTCTGCTTCCAGCCATTGCTTCTCCTTCAGCCCCATGTTAGGGCAGGTACATCTGTGGATTACACATAAAGATCAGTATGTGAAACAATGACAGTCCCCATGTAGGGTTTCCATATTGTTATTCCATTCTCAAGTTTGGGTCTAATGTAACTAGCAAACAATAACTTCATTATTTTTGGTTTCCTATACTTTATAAATCTTTTTATACAACCTATAGTTCTATAACTATCATTAACGAATTGGTTGATATGATTAGAAAAACTGACAGCTGAATCTACCCATATACCCAGGTCCTTAAATGAGTCTACAGTTTCAATCACTTTGCATTAAATATTCACCTTTCAATTTATGTCTACCAAATCTCATATACTTAGTTTTTGATGTATTTATCAGCATATTATGCTCCTGTCCCCAAATGGTCAATTTAGTAGAGTTATTTTGCAGACATACCTTATCTGTAACCCATGTAATCAGTTTACCCAATTTCAGGTCATCTGCATATAGACTGTAGAACACCTCAGATGAAAAGGTTCAGTCTGAAAGATAAAATCTAAACAAGTAAGGGCCTAAAACAGAGCCCTGTGGGACACTCTGACTGTAACCAATGATTTTGCCTGTCCAGTTGCTGTATGATACTTGCCAAGTCCTATTTGTAAGCTATTCAGCTATCCATCTTATAAACAGTATATCAATACCTAGTTGTACTAATTTATTGATCAGTGTTTTGTGTATGACCCTGTCAAATGCTGAAGTTAAATTTACATAAATTACATCACAGCATAATTTTTTCATTCATAGCTGTTATTACATTGTTATAGAAAAAGAAGTTATGTTCTTACCATAACGTTTCATCTGTGTTGTTGATCTTCATTCATTCATGATGGATGGGTCTCTGTTCTTTCCTCAGAACCAACTTGGCCGATATAACAAGCTCGTGTCAGCCCAAAACTCTCGAGCTAAGGTTACCCATAGTGCTCCTTTCCTCATCTACTCAGATTGAGTTTGCCCATAAGGAAAGAAAGCAGAGGCTTTTGTCTGAGCAAATAGGTCACAGCAAGGCTGGCCCCAGCGACGCAAGATCTTCCCAGTTATCAAAGGACTGAGGGACCAATCATGAGGCAGGAGAATGCATCTGCTCAGTTTGTCTGCAAACATTTTGGAATTCCCAGGAATGTGCGTTGCAACTAGAAAGCGGTTGGAGGCTATTGCCCACTGCCAAATTCTCATGGCCTCCTGACACAATGTGTAGGATGTGGTTCCCCCTTGTTTGTTGATGTACCAGATTACTGACATATTGTCCGACTGGATGGCAATTGTCCCCAACGGGAGGACAGAGTGAAATGCTTGCAACACCAGAGGCACCGCCCTCAGTTCTGTGACATTGATATGCAAATTGGCCTCCATGGGGGACCAAGCACCTTGGACTGTCTTTCCCTGAAAATGCCCCACCCACCTCATCAGGGATGCATCCATGGTCACTACGGCCTTAGGCTGAAGGGATGGGAAGGGATGACTCCATAACTCCATTTCTGGCTTCATCCACCAATAGCGATCCTGCACGCAGCGGTTTGTTATGCGGATCAGATGAGACATAGGATGTGTCAGTAGGGAGCACTGTGATGCTAGGAGCCACTGTAGCAATCTCATGTGTAGTCTTGCTAGTGGAACAATAGTAATCATTCCTGCCATTGATCCAAGCAGTTGTAGGAGTAAACGAGCTGGGACTTTGTCCTGAGAGAGTATCATTTGGAGCTGAGATCTTAGTCTCTGAAGCCTGTGAATCTGGAGGGTGACCAGGCAAGACCTTGCATCGAATGTTGGTCCTATGAATTCTAGGCTTTGAGTAGGTCCTAGTTTTGCCTTCTCTTTGTTTACTGAGATCCCTAAGGAGCTTGCTAGCTGTAGAGTAAAGGGCAAGGTGTGAATTAGTAGATGCTTGGTGGGGACGGTAAGCAGCCAATCAACTAGATATGGAAACACTCAGAATCCCTGCAGTCTCAGGTGAGCTGTTACCACTGTCATACATTTGGTGAGCATTCTGGGGGCTGTGGAGAGACTAAAAGGCAGTGCTCGAAATTGGTAGTGATTGGCTCCCAGCTGGAAGCAGAGATATTTCCTGGAGCGTTTGTCCATTTTTATATGGTAATAGGCATCCTGGACATCTATCAAGCACATCCATTCATCTTTCTCCAGAAATGGGAGGATAGACTGAACCATGACCATCTGAAATTTGGTTTGTCTGACAAACTTGTTTAGGATGCTGAGGTCCAAAACTGGCCTCCAGCCCCCTGTCTTTTTTGGCACTAAAAAGAACCTTAAGTAAAATCCGGATTCTATTTGGTCTGGTGGGACTAGTTGGATGACTCTTTTTTGGAGCAGCTTTCGGATTTCTTGTGCTGCTACATCCCTCTGACTGGGTGGAACATTGGGGATTCGCCTTTGTGGCCTCAGGTAAAGACTGAAAGGGATGTGGTAACCTCTGGTAATTATAGTCTGCACCCAGGAGTCTGTCATTACAGAATGCCAGGCTAAGTGGTGCAGAGAAACTCATCCCCCGACTGCATCCAGAGGCAAGCAATTGGGCTGTTCTTCAGGAGCACTGGTAGGGCTGCCCAGAAAAAGAATCTCTGGACCTCTGGTTATGCGGACCCCCTTTGCCTCGTGGGGGGCATCTCTCTGATGAGTTCCCCTCTCTGCCCTGGGTGGAAAACTCACCATTTGCTTCACAGAAAGGCCCTTGGGATTTCCTGAACCACATCTTTCCACTTCTCTGATTCCTAGAGTAGGAACGTTGGGGAGCAGAAAAACGTATGCCCACAGCAGATAGGGTCTTGCCATCCTTCTCACACCTGACTAGTGTGTCTTTAACCTTTGGACTGAAAGGAGAGGAGGCGTTAACAGGAGCATTGACAAAGGAAGACTTGAAAGGGTCCGCAAAGTTGCACAAGCGCATCCAGGTGTGACGTTTCATGACAACGCCTGCACTCGCTGCTCTGGACGCCCCTGGGAAATCAACCGAATGGACGAGTTAGATATGGATTCCAGGGTGGCAAACTGTGAGGCAACTTTGTCATGTACCTCATCAGGCACAGCTCCTGCCAAAGTTCCTGAGAGTACCTTGATCAGGTCTCTCTGGAGATGGGTAAAATGTCCCAAGTAGTTCAATGACCGAATGGCAAAGGTCAATGAGGCATAAACCCACTTCCCTAACCTGTCCATTGTCTGAGACTCCCTGTCTGGAGGATGGATAGCAAAACTCTCCTTTGCGAGTTCTTTCTTCATGGCAACAGTCACCACCATAGCATCTACAGCCAAGCTTTTGGACCAATGTGGGTGATCCTCTGGATTGGAGAGTATTTTGTCCGGTCTCCGGAAGACTGGCTCAACGGTGTCAAGAGTCTTCCAAGCATACTGCATGATGATCTTGACTAACTCATCTACAGGCAGGGTCACCCAGGAAGTAGAAGGTTGAGCACGGAAAGCCTGCAAGAATATGGATTCCTCAGGAGAAGGGTTGGTGGGCTTCTAATCACCCCTCTGTTTCAACATCTCCAGTATGTCTCCAAAGGAGACAGCCTCAGGGGGCGACTGTGGGGACCCTTCACCCTCATTGTAATCCATATCTTCAGTGAGATGCTCCTCAAGGGAGTCAATGTGCTTCCTCTTGCATGATCTCTTATGGGGTGGCTCTTCAGTGGGGCATCTGAAGAGAACTCCGGAGAGAGGGTGCCCTGCGGTAGGGTATCTTGCTGCTCCCATGCCCGATGTCCCAGCACAGTGGATTGTGTCAGCTGCAAACCAGAAGGCATGTATAAATGGCATTCTGGCACCAAAGGGGCCAGCTGTAAACCTGCTAAGGTGAGTGCTCTCTCCATAACCTGATAGGCAGGCCCACCTAAAGAGCAACCTCAGAAATGGGGTCACACCCCGCTTTGACAAGCCTGCCTCCAGGGAAGGAGTGGCAAGGGGACTAAGAGCTGCCAGAGCTACCGAAACCATAGACGGCACTGTAGAAAAAAATCGGTGCCATACTAGGGGGTCACAGTGCCAACAGACCGGTCATGGTCTTGAGGGTGAGTCAGCTCCGACTGAGCCATGGACCACATGGTAGGCTCCGTAACCATGGTAAGATTCACCAGTGGAAAGGAAAAAGCTGGTACCATGGTAGGCATCAGCATCGAGGGCTCCAAGATCTGTGAGGAGGTCAAAGGAGGAATATATGTTGGATTCTGTGGAGAAAGTCCTTGGCTCCGGGTGGAAGGGAGGTTTTAGATGGGAGTTGGGATGCCTCTGGCAGCTAGGAGCTGATCCACAAGTCTCAGTACATCGAACTCCAAAAGGCTCCTGGTGGAATGGGTTGACATCCCCAATGGAGATTCTGGGTGATCGAGGAAAGGACTTGGCTTTTGTCCAACAAAGGGATCTACTGATGGTGAATATCTCATCCTGGCTAGTGTCTCGACCTTAGTCACCGTGGTCAAATGACCGGAAGGTTGTGATGAGGGGGGTAAGTGACCAGTTGCAATGGAGAGACTATTTTTGGTGCTGGGAGGGTCTGTGGTACCCTAGAAGATGTCGGTACTGTGGTAGAAGCAGTCATTGTAGGTTCCGTGGTCAAGGACGGCACCATGGATGGAATTTTAGACTCCGGTGCTGACACAGGTGTCAACAATCTTTGGTTTTGGTTTCGTATGAACTTGGGTCGTAGTGGTATTCGATTCCTGAGGGTGAGGAGATGAAGGTACTGACTGGTCCTCTTTTTAGACTCTTTTTTTTTTTTTTAGGAGAGGTTGAGACCTCCACCTCAGATAAAGCTTCCGAGAAAAGGTTTTTTTAAAAGACCCTTCAGAATTAATTTATTCTTTTGCTCGACTAAGGTACGGCCACTAGAGCCCTTACAGAACTCGCACAGGTGTTGAACTTTTAAGTGAGGAACCCCTAGGCAGTAGACACAGCAGAAATGGCCATCAGAGTTTGACATCTTCCTGCCACATTTATCACACTTTTTGAAACCAGTAGTGCCCTTTTTTCTGCCATTATACCAATATCCAAACAACAATACCAACAGCAATGAAAAACAGTAATTCACCAGTAGCAAAGATATACTGTCATGATAGGCCACACACACACGCACACACAAATGCAGAAAGAAAGGATCCTCTTTTTTTTTTGTTAAATTACCAACAATGGTAAAGGAGAGAAATACCCAAGTGGGTAATAGAAGGCAGAATTGAATACCAACGATGATATATATGTATATATATATATATATATATATATCTATATAAAAATAATACCAAAGGGTAAGGGAAGGGGAGGGGCCGTACCAGTGATGGTACTAAGAAATACCAGAAAGGTAAAAAAGGGCAGGAAATTTTCACTCGCACAAGAAGTAAAATATCAGAAGGTGTAAACAACTAAGAGTAAAGGAGTTATAAGAAGTTATAAAGACAAAATGTCAGTATTTAGATAAAAAAGAAACACTTAGCATGAGAGCTGGCCTGACATGTCTTGAAACTCTATGCGGTAAACGCAATCTGGGAAGATGAGGAGAGGGCCACTATGGGTAACCTTAGCTTGAGAATTTTTGGCTGGTGCGAGCTTGCTATATCAGCTGAGTTGGTTCCGAGGACATAACCAAGACCGATCCATCATGAATGAATGAATCTTAACAACATCAAATCATCATGTTACAGGTGGTAAGATATCGGTTTTCAACATATGCATGCTGACATATGGTTTCAAGTCCCAACCTATCCAATTCTGACAATAACTTATCCAATATTACTTTCTCCATTATTTTTCAACAACATGAAATAGACTTAACGGTTTATATGACTCTGGGTTTGTCCTACTCCCCTTTCCCTTAAAAACAGGTTTAATAAGCATGTCTCCAATCTCGAGGAATTTCCTTATATTTATATGACCTAGTGAAAAACAGATATAATGGTACTGTAAGTTCTTGCTAAAGTGTTCTCAGGTCATTGTTACTAATTCCGTCTCCTCTGTGCGCTTTGTTTGGATCCAGTTTTCGCAGTTCTTTTTCAAAACATTCTGTATCTTTATTGTATTACACATCTTTTTGTAATTTCACGTTTTTTTTTTGTCTTATAGCAGTAACCAGTTAGCTACATAAATGTTGGCAATACCCACTTAAATTGATCATATTATCTTTATACACTGTGTATTAACATTTTTATTTTCGTGGAGCTTTTCTCCACAGGCCTCCACTGAAAATAGGTCTCTGACCCAGTGGACTTTTCTGGTCAACAAATGTCAATAAATAAACAAATTTACTCTGTTAATAAATATTCAATATACCACTGAACAGCCTCATTTGTGCCGTGTTTTTCATAAATTTTCGATTGCTTTTCTGTTGTGTTGTTTTGCTGCTCTCCATAAAATTTATTTTTTCTGCAGGATCAGCCATGGTACAGGCAGAGGTGGCAGCCACCATCAGTTTATTTACTTACATGTGTAAGCCAGGATAAAGTTTGTATGAATTTTATTAGTAGTAATACAAGGGTATGATGAACTAACCATCCAGTTAGAAAATCTATCTGAAGATAGGCTGCGTGGTAATTAAAATAGGTGAACTGTGTGATGTAGATGCCTTAGTACTATGTGATATCCCCTTTACTGAAGCATTTGAGTGAAGTTTGCTTGAGCAGGCATGCTATTAATTCTTTTTGAGGGTGGGGAAGAAGGCATGGTCAGAAATTTCTTTGGCAATGGATTCCCAATTTTTTGGGGTCATGACAGTGAAGGAGTACTCTGTTTGTTTTAGTTTGGTGAATAGAGTAGCCAGGCTGGGAATGGTGGTGGAGCATGATTTAAGGCTATATGGAGGTCATCTCTGAGTGAGTTGGGTGGCAAAGAAGGGGAAGGAGAGCTGGTTGGCAAGTTTGAAAATCATGAATATGAGAAGGAGGGTGACTGACTGAGGTATGCGACCCTAGCTGCCTTTGGCTTTGGTTAGTGTATTATGAAAGGAAGTGAGAAATTTTACCTGCATAGAAGAGGAGCTTGTTAACATTTGATCTGATTACCTGCATATGGTGTTGAAGGTCGAGTTAAATGTTTAACCAACCCCTCCCCCAGGTATCTATACATAATGAGAACCATGCTTTGCACTAACTACCATGCCTACCACTGGATCTCTAGCAGTCCCCAGGACTGCTGCTCTGCAGAGTGACAAAGGTCACCTTGTGGAAGGTGACCTGGACAACACATCGGTGGCCTCTATTGCTGCTTCTCCTGTGGGGAGCTTGTGTAGGCTCCTCATCATACAGTGGTGTAGAAAGGCCCTCCTGGGTCAACCAGTACGAGGCGCATGGGCTGGTAAGGACCTAGGTCAACAGGCAGTTCAACATCTATTCTGGCACTCTGCAGTGCTTCCACACCCTGTCTTCTGTTTGTAGCCCAGTGTTCTCCTTCACTAGTTGTTCACTTTATCAGTCTGTATCCCTCCATTTTTGCCTCATCTTAAATGTCACTACCTTCCCTGCCATGTTTCTTCTGTACTGTATGTCTGTCTGCCCCTGCTTCTTTCCCTATGCCCTCCATCCTATCCACACCTTCACCATGCTACCTTTCACACTCCTGTTCTTCAAAAGATAAGTAAAAAACAGGCACAAGTCCCCCCTTCTAAGTATACCCTTCAACATTCTCCTTTCCACACTATTCTTCCCTTCTCCTTGTCCTGCTGTATGTTCATCTGCCTGCTGTTCCCTTTTCTTCTCCTTGTCCTTCTGCATGTTCCTCTGCCTGCTATTCCCTTCCATTGTCCTTCTGTATGTTCCTCTGCCCTCTCCTCCCTTACCTTCTCCTTGTCCTTCTGTATGTTTCTCTGCCCCTCTTCACTTCCCTCCTCCTTGTACTTCTGTATGTTCCTCTGCCTGCTCTTCCCTTCCCTTGTCCTTCTGTATGTTCCTCTGCCTGCTCCTCCCTTACCTTCTCCTTGTCCTTCTGTATGTTCCTCTGCCCCTCTTCACTTCCCTCCTCCTTGTCCTTCTGTATGTCCCTCTGCCTGCTCTTTCCTTCCCTTGTCCTTCTGTATGTTCCTCTGCCCACTCCTCCCTTACCTTCTCTGTGTCCTTCTGTATGTTCCTCTACCCCTCTTCCCTTCCCCTTGTCCTTCTGTATGTTCCTCTGCCTGCTCTTCCCTTCCCTTGTCCTTCTGTATGTTCCTCTACCTGCTCCTCCCCTCCCTTCTCCTTGTCCTTCTGTATGTTCCTCTGCCCGCTCCTCCCTTACCTTCTCCTTGCCCTTCTGTATGTTCCTCTGCCTGCTCTTCCTTTCCCTTCTCCTTGTCCTTCTGTATGTTCCTCTGCCTGCTCTTCCCTTCCCTTCTCCTTGTCCTACTGTATGTTCCTCTGCCCAGTCTTCACTTCTATCCTCTTTGTCCTTCTGTATGTTCCTCTGCCTGCTCTTCATGTTCCTCTGCCTGCTCTTCCCTTCCCTTGTCCTTCTGTATGTTCCTCTGCCCGCTCCTCCCTTACCTTCTCCTTGTCCTTCTGTATGTCCCTCTGCCTGCTCTTTCCTTCCCTTGTCCTTCTGTATGTTCCTCTGCCTGCTCCTCCCTTACCTTCTCTGTGTCCTTCTGTATGTTCCTCTGCCCCTCTTCCCTTCCCCTTGTCCTTCTATATGTTCCTCTGCCTGCTCTTCCCTTCCCTTGTCCTTCTGTATGTTTCCCTGCCTGCTCTTCCCTTCCCTTGTCCTTCTGTATGTTCCGCTGCCCGCTCCTCCCTTACCTTCTCCGTGTCCTTCTGTATGTTCCTCTGCCCCTCTTCCCTTCCCCTTGTCCTTCTGTATGTTCCTCTTCCTGCTCTTCCCTTCCCTTGTCCTTCTGTATGTTCCTCTACCCACTCCTCCCCTCCCTTCTCCTTGTCCTTCTGTATGTTCCTCTGCCTGCTCCTCCCTTACCTTCTCCTTGTCCTTCTGTATGTTCCTCCGCCTGTTCTTCCTTTCCCTTCTCCTTGTCCTTCTGTATGTTCCTCTGCCTGCTCTTCCCTTCCCTTCTCCTTGCCCTACTGTATGTTCCTCTGCCTGCTCTTCCCTTCCCTTGTCTGCCCGCTCCTCCCTTACCTTCTCCTTGTCCTTCTGTATGTTCCTCTGCCCGCTCCTTCCTTACCTTCTCCTTTCCTTCTGTATGTTCCTCTGCCTGCTCTTCCCTTCTCCTTGTCCTACTGTATGTTCCTCTGCTTGGTCTTCACTTCTATCCTCTTTGTCCTTCTGTATGTTCCTCTGCCTGCTCTTCTCCATTTCTGTATAACTCCCCCTTTCCCTCCATGCATACAATAAAATCTGTTGGCCTGCTACTGGAGTTCACTTTTATGGGGTTGCACTTTGTCTATGGAGCACTCTGATATGCATGTGAGAATGAAATATATTAGGCACAATACTTGAATGCAACGGTCCCCAGGTAATCAGCTCATTTGCATTGTTAACACCATTTTCACAACTGGAAATATTCATTACACAGCAACATCCCCACCATCACCAAACTATGGCAGCAACCATGCATCCCTAGTCTTTGTGAGGTCATGTTGTGTTATCATCACAATATTTACTGGAGTGTGGTCACATTATGCTTCTTTCTGAATACCCCCCTACACACACTATTTCTGTTTTCTTTCAGAATACCGCAGAAATCATTTATTAGAATTAAGTCCCTAAGCTAGCAATGATAAATCATCAGAAGAAATACATCCCAACTTTTTGAAGTATTTGACTTTTTTGTACTGTTTAATATTGTGAGTATTAGTACAGAAAGACTATTTTCTAGTGCCTTTTTCTTTCACTACTTTAATTACTGTTCCACAAAAGAAATCAATTCACCAGACTAATGGAACAATTATGCAAATTGTGAAAGGTATGGAAAAAGTTAGCAACCTGCAAAAAGTGAGGACCAGTTCCATTAACACAAAACCGAGGCATTTCCTTTGTAGCAGATAAGTGTAAACTGGACAAGGATGGAGGTTGTCAAACTCAGCTGGATGAGTTGCATCTCACCAATCGTGGTTTCTTACAGAAAATCATTGTTGGTGCTGCTTCTATCAATGACTCATAGTCTGTTGATGTTTTCACTTGTTTCCATGTCTTTGTAATCACAGAGCTAGTATATATTAAGAACAGGGGTGAAGTCACCTACATAGGGGCTGCAAGGGGCCTTGCTCAGCTCAAAAAAGCTTTTTATTATTATTTTTATTAGTTTAAGAATGGCTAAGCTGTATTTTTTTTTTTTTTTTTTTTTATAATTTGTTTTTGATTGACTGATGGCCAGGACAGCAACATCAGCTTCACTGAGAAGTACAGGCTCCTCCATGTATCCTCTGACTGCTGATCCTGGAATATCTTGAAGCAAAAAATCTCTCTGACTTCAGCTAATTTTATGAGCAGAAAATCTAATGACATGCTATTCTATGATGTGTTATCATGTCACTGCAGTTTTACTTCTATCCTACCAGAAAAGAAAAGGGAAGCAGCAGCAACAACAGTTACAGAAGTAGCAGACAGGCAAGACAGAAATGCATCCTGCAACATGATCGCTTGATCAATACTAGCTCACAGTTGTGCATATTACAAGGTTATTGACCTTTCCTGCCACTTTCTTGCTATGTTTTGAGTTAATACATCATAGCAGTAAGCCAGGTATTTAAAATAATGAGATATGGGGAACGGTCTCATGGTGTCCCTGAAGTGTCAGTCAAGAAGATGGGCCAAATGTGGTGCTGTACTCTTAAAATACATGGACATAACAACTTACTTATCAACCTAGAGGGATTTCAGTGGTCTGCCAGCTAACAATGCAGTAGCAGGAAAATAAAAATGGAGGTACTCAATACTGATAAGGCTTGGTGGTATGAACTGCCTGAGGCCAGCATCCTTGTAGATCATTATTCATGCAGCCTCCAAGAGTTTCAGAATAGTAAATGGACCCTCTACCAGACAGTACCGATAGAGGACAATACCTAAATCCCTTTCCCAGTGTTAAATTATACTGAATGCTGTATAACTGCTTTCTTTTGCTCCAGCATCTACATCCTCAGGCCTGGTGGAAACCTTTTTGATCACACAATGCAGACAGATTCCACAAGTTCTCTAACTAAAATGGACCTCAACTGATTTTTGTCTTTCATAGAGGAGAATAAAGTGAATGCAAAATGTATAGGAATCAGAGATCAAGTTCTGATTAGTTTGGTTCAGAACAAGAGATGTTCACCAACAGTTTAAACATCTGTGCAGATCATTGATAATGGGTCTTCAGTTTGCACTGATGCTGACTCTAAGAAAATGTATGAGATTAAATTAAAGACGATATTTTTAAAGACACAGAAGTGCTTGCATTCAAATATAGGCATAAACAACTGGAATATAACTTTTGGTAAAGTAAATGTATATTCCAACAGGGTACCTAGGTGATTGTTTTATAACAAAAAGCCATTGGGGGAATCTTTTTTCTAAAGATATTACCGAAGAATTCAACAAAATTAACCATCAAGCAGAACTTAACTTAGTCAAACTGATCAAAAATGAGAGAGAGAGTGTTCTTAAAGATATGAGAAACAGCCCTGAAATCAATCAAGGTAAGATGTTAGAGGCATTATCTACAGAATTTATGGAAAATATAAAAAGTAAAAGGGACAAAGTTATTAAAGAAGATGGCATTTAAAAAAAATGAAGCAAGGGAATCTTCTAAGAGAGAGAGAGGATTACAATTCAGTACTATTATTAATAAAACAATAAATCATTGTCTAATGGGGGATTTATCTAATAAAGCTGGAGTTGATATTATTTCTTCAGCCTCTGATTTAACAGCATAAGCTATTTTAGATCCATCCAACATGTTGACTAGTATGCTGTCAAGGAGCTCGCCAAGACTAGGAGAATTGAACAAGAACATAATTGCCTCCACAGTTGGGGCAAAGTTTTTACACCACCAGTGGAAAATAAAAAACAGTAACATCATGGAGGGGGCAGATGAGATGAAGGATGTGCAACAAAAAAAAAATCCAGAAGGGTTAGTACAGCTGGTCGGTGGTAATACAAAACAAGGCTAATACAGACTCTAACTCATTTGCTACCTTAAAGACAACAGTATCAAAAGAAAAGAAATGAGTAACACTATCTTTTATATTTAAAATATTTAATTAGTCTTAAAGGGCATTGAATGCACATGATTTTTGAGTTTTCCAGAAAGGTTTTACCTTTGTGCCCAATAGCAGAACAATTTTTAAGCACCATTAATGATTTAAAATGTTTCTTTAAAAGTTTAATTTTATAGTATTATTAAAGGGCATTTCAAGACTTATCGAAGCAAGAACATTTTTCAAACCAAGTTTGTATTATCCACTCCCCTGTACCACCGTAGTAATAGGTGCTAACTCTAACCTTAATGCTGCTCCTTCCCCTGACCCTAACCCTACACCTTAACATCATTAAAACCTTTCCATAGCACTGCCACTAGACAAGACAGACTCAGACACACAAACATACACAAACAACACTGTATCTATCCCCTAACCTAAACTAACCTAACCCTTACCCTAAAATACACAAACTTGCACACAACACCCATCCTTCACCTATCCCTGACCTTAAACCCTAACTCACATACACAGGCACTCTCACTCCCCCAACCACACTTACCTGTATTGACATTTCATACCACTGACATATCCACTGTTCAGACATCTGCACCACTGACATTAAATCACAATCCTGCATTTGTTGAACACATGTACATTCCGTAAAATGCAGAGGAACCATGTGTGTGTGTGTGTGTGTGTGTGTGTGTGTGTGTGTATATAGATATATATATATATATATATATATATATATATATATATATATATATATATTTTTTTTTTCATTATCAGTTAATACTATTAAAAATGATGACTCATGACTTGTGGATCAGAAGTAGGCCTGTTCTTAAAATGCCATTCACTAGAATTCATGATTACACTTAGAACAAAATCACAATGACTTCAGTTCTTGCATACTTTGTAATGTACAGCAATCACAATCGCAATCTCACTCTTACGGAATAAAAAAGCGAAGACACACTGCTACTTCCATTGAAATCAATGCCATTACATCTTCAACAAGTAATAACATTTTTGCAAATTAAACTGCTTCTAACTGCAAGGCTCTGACCCCCACTCCCCCAACTAATTATTAAAACATAAAACAACATTACTTCACACCCTTACCTTTCAATGAATGAATACACACACAATTTCTCAGAAAAAAAATGTCGACTCGCAGAACAATCAACAAAACAAGTCAATATAATGTCTAACAAGTGGTCAACAGAATGCAAGAGTACTATACATATGAGTACAATCCACTTTGTAGAATGCTGCTTTTGAATTACGTAAGTGAGAGTGCATGAGTGTGTGTGTGTTGGTCAGTTTTGGATGGATTAAGGGTTAGTTAGTGTATGTGCAAGTGTCTGAGGGTAGGGTTAGGGTGATAGTTTGGTAAGGGGATAGAGTGACTATGTGCAAATGTTTGTGGATTATGGTTAGAGTAAATATTAATTAAAAAGATAGATTAGTGTTTTGTGTGTGTGTGTGTGTGTGTGTGTGTGTGTGTGTGTGTGTGTGTGTGTGTGTGTGTGTGTGCGCGCGCACGCGCACGCCCTAGCTGTTTTCTGTAGTGATAGTGTTACAAAAAGGCTTTTTCTAAAGTAAGATGCACTGTTAGAGTTAAAATATAATTAAGGTGAAGTGGGGGGGGGCACAGTCTCCCTTCCTCACTTTAGTAATGCGTGCTAATGCTAACTGTATACCCTACCTTAAAAAAAACACAAATTTGGTGTGAATGGTGTGTTAGGATTATGGTTGTGGATTGCAACAGAAATGTTTTCCTTTTGCGATCTTTTGGATGTTGGTCATTTGCTTTGTTAGTAATATGAATGTTCTAAATATTTTATTGATCTTATGCATGTTGACTTTTTAACATTTCAAACATCCATGATGTAATCGTATACATATGATCTTTTAATCAAGGCAGCTATTCGCTTGGTGACTGCACAATAGTGACTGAGAGATTTCTGCTATTTCCAAAGCCATCCTCTGCTGAATCTATAAAAATATGTACTAGCTAAGCTTTAACTGCACTTTGTTCTGTGTGTTCTGTTTATATACTGTGAAACTGCTGACTGTTTGCTGCATTTGTTTGCACTTCTAAAGCTGTACTGTTGCTTTAAGGTCCAGGTTATTTTGTGGCTATTAGAGTCAGGACTGCTGTATTTAGACTGTGTGCTTCCTTACACTTGGGTTCTAAAACCCAGCCATTTTACATTAAGATGGGTTTTCCTGCACCCTCGTGGCAGAAGTATGCTGATTTAAACTCAATTGAGTTGGGGATTGCTGGGAGAAGATTCATTGTGTGCTTTACCGATTGGTAATTAGCTGTATACTTGTTTATTTCAGCTATTTTAGCCTCATGTTTGCATAAAGCTGCTCTCCACACAGCAGCAGTTGGCAGTGCTCAGTATAGATGCAAACGCCTTGAAGATTAGTTTTTTCCTTAAACAACTGTTAAAGAAACTATTTCCAACTTTCTGCTGCTTTGAGTGCAACTCAGTTGCGCTCTGAGCAGCTTTGCCTTTTTGATCAGCTTTAGACTGCACAAGGTACAACTCCCACCTATAATCTCTGGGATACCAACATAGTCCACTCAATTTAATCCATTTCTTTCCATAATAAAACATATAGTAAGAACCTGCATTTATGGATGGGCAGTTTCCATCATCTCTATGGCCAGCCTGATGAACTTGGGCATTCTGAGGCAATGTCACAATTGTCTCATGTATGCTGACAACTACTTACCCCTGAAATAAACTAATACTTTATGTGAGAAATGTAGTTACACTACAAAATTGGAGGCAATACTCTCACTTATGAACAAAGCAAATACTGAACAGGTTGTTAGCACACAAAAAAGAAGTTATGTACTCACCATAACTTTCCATCTGAGTAGTTATACTTCATTTTTCTGCAACCTGTGGGTATTCGGATCCATATCGGATCTGAGCCGGCAACTTATTTTCTAGCATCTGCTCCGAGCTCCTCCCCCTACCCATAATACACCACCATCTCCTATCTTCCCTCAGATCCAGTTTGCAACTATTCACTTTAGCAACTCAACTAAAAAAAAAAAAAACTAATGTTTATCCACATGTAAACAGTCAGGGGGACAGAGGGTGGGAAGGTTGCAGACAAATGAAGTATAACTACTCAGATGGAACGTTATGGTGAGTACATTACTTCTTTATCATAGGTTCATAGGTTCATACTAGGCTATCTGCCCTAGGGCATTTATAAGCCTAGCCAGAATGTGTTTGGCTTTCGCCACCCATTTTAAATTTATTTTGCTATGCCCTTTTTCGAGGTTAGTATACTGTGCCTCTGTCTAACAGTGACACAGAAGTGATACCCGGGGTAAACCTACGATCCCCCATCCACTCATCAAGATTCCTCTTGAAGAGAGTCAATGAGGGACTCTGCCTAACCTGGACTGGGATTTTATTCCAGAGTGAAGGGAGCCTCTGGGTTATGAATCTGTCCCTCCAGCATGTCCTATTTATTTCAGTGCTGAGGTTCAAGTCTCTCGAGCGTGGCTCGATGGGATTTGGATTTTCTGAGGTGCAGCATGTCCATTAATTCCGGGTTGGACATGGCTTTATACTTCAGGCACAGATCGCCTCTGAACAGGCGGTATGCCACTGAGTAGAGCTGGAGTTTCTTTAACCGGGCAGCATATGGCATCTGTTTGAGCCCTTTGATCCTCTTGGTGAGGTACTTTTGGGGTCTTTCCAGTTGCTGCAGGTGTCTGGTAAGGTACATCCCAAAAGGGGCATTGTACTCAATTATGGGCCTGATGAGGGATGAGTAAAGAGGCACGATGACCTCCCTGATCTAGATGTGAATCCCTTCATGATTAGGTGGGCTATATAAAATGTTTTTCTAACCACTTTGGCTATGTGGTTGTCAAATGAGAGATTGCTATCAACTTGGGTCCCCAGGTCCCTAATTACTTCTTCTGTACTTAATGGATTACCACCTATGTGGTAATTTGTGGGCACTTTGTTTTTGCTAAAGGGATGACTATACACTTTTGGCATTTAGCTTGAGGCCATGGCTCTGGCACCAGTTGTCTGTTTCTATGAGGCCCTTTTGGAGGATGCTTGTGTCAGCTGGAGAGTCGATTATGGCGCCCAGTTTGCAGTCATCTGCGAACTTGGTCAGCCACAGTCCTTCCATGTTGGCCTGTACCTCCAAGAAATATATACCGAACAAGAGAGGTCCCAGGACTGAGCCTTGTGGGACACCACTTGTAACTGGTTTGGAGTCTGACATGGCTCCAGCAATTCTAACCATGTGGGTTCTGTCCTTGAGCCAGTTTGCAATCCATCTAGTGACATAGGGGTTTATATTTAAGCTGGTGAGCTTATCTATAATGCCCGAGTGGGGTATTGTATCGAAGGCATTTTGCGAGGTCCAGGTAGGCTGTGTGGACCACCTTCCCCTCGTCAATGGCCTTGGTGACTGTTTCAAAGAAATCAACCAGGTTTAAGAGGCAGGATCTGCCCTTAACAAAGCCAAACTGGGTAGGATCCAGTGTCTGTAGGTGCCCAATATCTTTATTTATGAGGTCCATGATGATCCTTTCCATAGCTTTGCAGACCAAGCTAGTCAGGCTTATGGGGCAATAGTTTCCAGGATCCATTGAGGCACCACCTTTATGGAGAGGGACCACTGTTGCTGTACGCCACTCTTTGGGCACATATCCTGTAGTAAGGCTGAGACTGAACAGTAGTTTTATGTTTGGGTTTAGCTCTTCTTGGAGTTCATGTAGGACACAGCCGGGACACCGTCTGGTCCCATTGATGCTGTGTTTTTGCTTTGGAGAGGCGGCTCTTACCTGAGCATCTGAGATGTCAAGGGGGCAGCACTCTGCTGGGATAGATATTTGCCCTTTTGGTGGGGGGGGGAGTTTGTGCTAAACCTGTCAGCTAGGATGTCGGCACTGTCTGTGGGTTCAGTGTATTTTTTGTCATTTTGGACTAATTCTGAGCATATCTGGGAATTACCACCCAGGTTCCTAACATAACTAAAGAAAGCCTTGTGATTATCCTTAGTGTCCTGTGCAATTTTTCTCTCGAAGCTGGCCTTAGACAATTTTATGAGTGCCCGTAGTTTTTGCTAATACTGATCAGTGATGCCTTCCCTTTTTGGGATTTTGCTCTATCATTTAGTAGCTTCCTCCTTCTATTGTATAGTTTGTTTATGGCTGGGGTCCACCAGACAGGACGTCTGCCTTTGGAGGATTGGGTCTTGGTTTTATTTGGGATCGCATGATCCATGCATTCCTGAAGGTGTTCATAGAATGCGTTTATAAAGGATTCTGCGGTCTGGGCCGTATTTTCCACAGGCCGGGGCTTTGAAGGATTCCACCTCGGTTTTGAGGAGTGTGAAATTTGCTTTAGAGAAGTTTTTCACTGTGGTTTTCTGGGCAGGGGGTAGGGTCGAGATGTGAATATCCAGTGAGATTAGTTTATGGTCTGATCTTACCAGTGAGGGATACACTTCTGGTCTGGAGCATAGAGTCCCCATGTTGGTGATGATCAGGTCCAGTATGTTTTCTCCTCTTGTGGGAGTGGTAACAAGTTGTTCCATAGCATTTGAGTTTATAAATTCTAGGAACCTTTGGGCTAGGGTGTTGGAGCAAGAGTAATGCTCCCAGTCTATGTCTGGGTAGTTGAAGTCACCCAATATAATGGTATTTGGAGAGACCTTCATATTTTCCAGTGTTCTCAGGAAGGCCGAGTGGGGTTCCTGGGTTTGGGAGGGTGGTCTGTAGCAGGCTATAAACTGGAAGGCAGTTTTACCCACTGTTAGTTGCACATGGATAGTCTCTGATGCTTCGTGCTTTGCCACCAACCTGGAGGTGTGGGTATCTTTGATGAATATCGATACTCCCCCTCCTTTTGTGGTTCGGTCCAAGTTTTGGGGCGGAAAAGCATGGTATGAGGTATAACCAGGTAGTGCTGGGGTGCTCTCGGGAGCCCTGAACCAGGTTTCTGTTACTGCACAGATATCGATGTTCTCCATGCTAAGGAGAGTTTTGAGTGCATGCATCTTGAGGTTTAGACTTCTGGCGTTGAGTAGCATTACTCTTAGTTTCTTATCCCTTGTGATACCTATGGAGATGGGTTTGTCTTTTGAGCCTTGCCTAAAAAGGCACTATGGGGTAGCAAGAGCCTTTGCTAATATCCGAAAGCCCAGGGTGACAGGTGCAAGCCGTCCCTAGCGAAGCATCGTGGCTTGTCGAGCATATCATCCCAAGCTGACAGGCATTGGATCCCCTTTGAATGACACCAGTACTTAAGCCAATTGTTGAAATTGATCATCTTGTCTTCATATTGTGGCATCATTCTTGGTGAGGGTAAGATGCTACTCAAGGTCAGGGTCATACTGGCCTGGGCTACATGCTCAGAGAGCTCCTTTATGTCTCTTTTCATGTAGTCCAGGGAGGTACATCTCAGGTCATTCACACCAGCATGGACAATGACTGAGTCATATTTGTACTTGCCTTGGAGTGACCTGAGTGCTTGTGTTATGTGGTGGATCCTAGTGCCCGACAGGCTGCTCACCGTGACCCTCTCCTTGTTCAGCCTGGTGAGCAGGACGTCAGTGTGCCTGACGATAGAGTCACCTATTACAAGTGTATCAGGTGTGTTGTTTAGTCTTAAGGGCTGTGACTGTTCAGCACACTGGCTTTGTGAGATATGTGTTGCACGTGTTTTGTTTTGGGGTAGCGGTTGCTTGGGTGTCTGCTTTGGAGGTCTCTGCTGCTTAGGCAGATCTTTATTTAGAGCCTCCGAGTATGTTTTTGTGTGATTATGTGTTTGGTTTGCTGTCGTGGTAGGTCTATGTGAGACTGGAATTGTAGTGAGTGTGGTTTCCTTCTCCTCCTGACTGGTTATGCCAGTACTGAGTTGAGAGAGCTTAGCCTCCAGTTTGGCTATATGGTTGCATCTCTCACATGTGCTGGAATTTGTTGGGAGAAGGAGAGGGTTGTCTGTGTACATGAGGCAGTTGTAACATTGCCTCAAGATTCCCAGATTCACCAGCTGGACCGGAGAGGAGATTGACAACTGACCTTTGGACATGCTAGAATAATATTGGGAATTCCTTAATAATTGAAAACAAGGGCCAGTGGGGAGTGAGGGTGTAGTGCTTTTAATTTTTTGTGCTGACTTATATAATTGCTTTAGTGAGCAAGTGCCAGGTAACTTAAGTGCAATGTGTTACAGGTAACTTAAATGCAAAAACGACAAACAGTAACTTTCTTTCAAGTGAAACAAGGAAATAAGTACAGTAAGCAATGCAGATATCACTAGTGATCCACATAAGCGCTGAGAAGCCGCGTATTAGGTGGAATTAGCGTTCCAGGGAAATAACAAGCAAACAAGCATATAAACAAAGCTAGATTCAGAAGGCCTGGATCTAGTCTATGCTACAGCAAACAAGGTGTACCAAGTTCAGTAAGATACAGTTCAAATATTCAGGCACTATAAACCTTTAACCAGAAATTCCCAGCTCAGAAGGGCAGAGTCCAGCCTCTTCTCCCACAAGAGTGCAGACCACGAACCTTCTTAATGTAAAATAACTGGCTTGAAGCTCAAGTGCTTAAACCAGAACTAATACACTTTAAGAATAACAGACACTGAGCTCTCAATCAGCAGTTCCCAACTTAGAAGGATGAAAGCTACCTCTCCTGTCACCACAGTGCATGCCACAAACCTTCCTAATGTAAAACAACTGTTCTGAAGCCCAAGTGCTTAATCCAAAAGTTAATACTTTATGTGAGAAATGTAGTTACACTACAAAATTGGAGGCAATACTCTCACTTATGAACAAAGCAAATACTGAACAGGTTTGTTAGCACACAAAAAAGAAGTTATGTACTCACCATAACTTTCCATCT
Organism: Protopterus annectens; assembly: GCF_019279795.1. Classification (NCBI taxonomy): domain Eukaryota; kingdom Metazoa; phylum Chordata; order Ceratodontiformes; family Protopteridae; genus Protopterus; species Protopterus annectens. The sequence continues at coordinate 184,050,241 of NC_056735.1, forward strand.
GAGTAGTTATACTTCATTTTTCTGCAACCTGTGGGTATTCCGATCCATATCGGATCTGAGCCAGCAACTTATTTTCTAGCATCTGCTCCGAGCTCCTCCCCCTACCCATAATACACCACCATCTCCTATCTTCCCTCAGATCGAGTTTGCAACTATTCACTTTAGCAACTCAACTAAAAAAAAAAAAAAACTAATGTTTATCCACATGTAAACAGTCAGGGGGACAGAGGGTGGGAAGGTTGCAGACAAATGAAGTATAACTACTCAGATGGAACGTTATGGTGAGTACATTACTTCTTTATCTGAAGTAGTTAACTTCATTTTATCTGCAACCTGTGGGACAGAGTCCCCAGCTACTGAACAAATCCTGGGAGGCCCTCATGGAAGGTTATTCCTGAGCACCACAGAGCCAAAGGATGCTTTCCCTCTGGAAATCAGATCTAATTTGTAATGGGAGATGAAAGTATGTGAATTTGCCCAAGTTGCTGTTGCACAAATGTCATCCAAAGGAACATTAGACCAAAAGGCAGAGGAAGTCGCCATGGACCTGGTAGAGTGAACTTTAATAAGTCCAGGAGGAGATAAACCATTGGCTTTGTAAATATGTAAAATGCAAAGAGTGATCCATCTGGCTAAAGAAACCTTGGAAATAGCCTTTCCCAAACGAGGTTTAGAAAATGAGACAAATAATTGATCAGACTTGTGGAAGGATTGTGTTCTATGAAGGTAGAAACAAAGTTGTCTATGAACATCTACCAAATTAAGTTTATATTCACCTTTGTTCTGAAAATTTGGAAAGAAAACAGGTAGATTAATTGTTTGGTTTATGTTTGCTTGAGATGCCACTTTGGGTAGAAAAGATGGATTTGTACAGAGAGAGAACCTGTCCTTATGGAAGCCCAAGTAAGAAGGCCATGGCAGACAAAGCCTGAAGCTCAGAGACCCTCCTAGCCGACGTAACAGCCACTAGGAAGGCTGTCTTCCAAGATAAAAACTTTAAATCCACTGATGCTGCAGGTTCAAAAGGAGGAGTTACTAATGACTGCAGAACCAAAGTGAGGTCCCAAGGAGGAACTGAATCTTTGATGGGAGGACGCAAAGAAGTGCCTTTTAGAAAGGCTTTAAACAGCCTAGAAGAGGCCAGAGCTATCTTATTTTCACCGACATGAAAATCAGAAATGGCTGCCAGCTGTACTTTCACTGTGGAGGAGCTAGCTCCTTGCTGAAAAATACTAGTAAAGAAATCCAACACCGCTAGAACAGGGCCTGTAAAAGGATCCAGGTCTCTCTGTGAGGCCCACATAGAGAAATGTCTCCATTTACTGGGATAAACTTTCCTAGTGGAATCTTTAAGAGAAGCCACTAGTATAGACTTAACAGGGAATGAAAGACCGGGAGTCCTGGCAATCAAGGGAACTGGAGCAGCCAAGCTGTCAGCTTGAGACTGTCCAAATTGGGAGGGTAGGCACCCGAAGGATGAGAGATTAGATCCAAGCAGGGATCCAGAATCCATGGAGGAGCTAGAAGATGAGACCAAAGGAAGGGGAACCTAACTTGACGAGGGCAGAATGGGGCAATGTGGATCACTTTGCAACCCAGTCAGCAAGCTTTCTGAAGAAACTTCGGAATGAGTGGTAATGGTGGGTAAGCATACAGTAACCCGGGGGGCCAAACATGGACTAGAGCGTCTCTGGGGGCATCCCCTGGTGAGGGAATCAGAGCAAAGAACATGCTGCACTTTGTGTTGGAAGGAGATGCGAAGAGATCGCAGCAAGGCTGTCCCCAGGCAAGGAATAGCTCCTCCGCTACTGACTGTTTCAGAGACCACTCGTACGGCATCAGAATAGCCTGACTCAATCTGTCCACTAAAATGTTGGAGTATCCTGGGATCTGCATTGTGATCAGAAACCGACCGGTGGAAATCGTCCACTCCCACACTCTCATGGCCTCGCAACACAGAGGGTAAGATCTGGTTCCCCCCTGCTTGTTGATATACCAGACAACCGACATGTTGTCTGAATGAATTGCAATCGTACCCAGAGGAAGGACAGTGTGGAAGGCTTTCAATGCTAAAAGCACTGCCCTCATCTCCAGAACATTTACGTGCAACTTGGTCTCTATCTGGGACCACGTGCCTTGGACCGTCCCCCCAACCCGAGTTGGGAGGCATCCGTGGTCAATGTGGCTTGGACTGGAGATGACACGAAAAGGCGTCCCGCTGCAACATCCGGTGAATGAAGCCACCAAAGGAGAGACGTCCTGCAGGTGTGACTGACCCTTATCGGAAAATCCATGGGCAGGTCTAGCCAAGACCATTGGAGAGCTAGAGTCCATTGAAGGACCCGCATGTGAAGGCGTGCACAGGGGAGTATAGAGATTGTGTCAGCCACGGAGCATTGGGCCTGGAGAACATTGCTCGCCTTTGGAAATTTGAGGTCCACAATTAGAGCGATGTGGTACCTGAGGTTTAAGATCCTGTCTGGTGTTAAGAACACTTTTAGTTGCAAAGTGTCTAGCCGTGCCACGATAAAATCTAAAACTTGCACTGGTTGCAAAAGGGATTTGTGAACATTGACTGCAATCCCCAGCTGGTCTGCCAAGAGAAGAAAGTAGCCTTTGGCCAGACAAAGAAGACGCTTGGTGGATGCAGCGAAGAGCCAGTCATCCAGGTAAAGAATTACCTGAATTCCCTGAAGCCTCAGGTGAGCTGCTACTACTGCCATTACCTTGGTAAACACCCTGGGGGCTGTAGTGAGGCCAAAGGGTAGAGCTCTGAACTGGAAGTGACTGGTTCCCAGCTGGAAGTGAAGAAACCCACTGGAGTTTCTGTGGATCTTGATATGGTAGTAAGCATCCTGGAGGTCTAGCAAGCACATCCAGTCACACTCTCGGAGATAAGGTAGAATGGACTGTAGGGTGACCATCCGGAACTTGTTTGGCAACAGACAGGTTCAAGACTGACAGGTCTAAAATGGGCCCGAGGTCCCCCATCTTTTTTGGCACTAAAAAGAACCTGCAGTAAACGCCTAATCCAGACTGGTTGAGGGGGACTGGTTCGATGGCTCATTTGTGAAGCAGCTTTGAAACCTCTAGAGCTGCGGCCTCCCTGTGAGCGGGTGGGACATCCGGGAGGCGTCTTGTAACACTTGGCGGAGCAACAAATGGGATAGTGTAGCCTCTGGATATTATTTGTAGCACCCAACAATCTGCAGTTATGGACTCCCATCCCGCTGGATGCAAGGACAATCTCCCCCCAACTGCCTCCAGAGTAGGACAGTCGGGCAACCCCTCAGGCCTGTCAGAAAAAGGTTCCCTAGACTCGAAATTCCTGGGACCCCCTCAACCTCTAGGTCGGCATCGATCCTGTACCCCTCTGCCTCTGGAGGATAAGAGGTCCTGAAACTCCTGGGAAAACTAAAACTGAGATTTCCAGAACCACATCTTCTTTTGTCCTCTTTGGTTCCTAGAAAAGGACCACTGAGGGTTAGAGAAGCAGATCCCGATAGCAGGCAAAGTCTTCCCATCTTTTTTGCTGTGGACAAGAGTGTCACGTACGGTCTTCCCAAAAATGGAGGAACCATCATAGGAAGCATTAGTAAATGACTCTTTGAAAGGGTCCGTAAACTGACACAACCTGAGCCAGGTGTGTCGCCTCATGACTACGCCTGTCCCAGCCGCCTTAGCTGCTCCTTCTGTGGCGTTGGAAAGGAGGCACATGGATGTGTTTGATACAGACTTCAGAGTCTACGTTTTTGCTGAGAATAGTTGTTTGTCCTGCTGCTATAAGGACTCTGGGGGAGATTCCACGAATTCCGAGACAAGGTCTCACTGCAACCATATAACATGTGCCAAACAGTTCAGCACACGGATGGAAAAGGTTGCTGATGAATAAACGTGCTTCCCAAACCTATCCACCGACCTGGACTCCTTGTCCAGAGGGTGGACTGAGGAACTCTCTTGCGCCAGTTCCTTCTTGGTGGCTGCTGTGACCACCATAGCATCAACAGGGGCTCCTTTAGACCAAGGTTTTCTGTCCGTGGGAGGAGAAAGAATCCTGTCAGGGCATTTGGGTATCAGCTCTGCAGTGTCGGGCTCCTTCCATGCCCGTGTGGTGATAAGATCCACCAAGAGGTCCGCTGGTGGGGACACCCAGGAAGTAGATGGGCCTGTGCCAAAAGCCTCCAGGAACACGGACTCATCCATAGAAGGTTTTGGGGCTAACCAACCTCTCCTCTGGCAGAGGATCTCCAATGATGTCTCCAAAGGAAACATCCTCGGGAGGTGAGCTGGGGGAACCTTCTCCTTCATCTAAATCCGTGTCCGTAGTGAGGGACTCAGGGGAGTCCAAGTGCCTCCTTTTGCACTTGTGCTTACGGGGGCCTTCTTCAGTGGGACTCTCTGAAGAGGACTCATGAGCTGCAGGGGGTTCCTCAAGCGGAATAACCTGGGGCTCCTATGGCATGGGCTGTCCCTGAGACAGGTTGAAGGAAGTCGTCACCAAATCCAGTGTAGTCTGGGTGGAATCCGAGAAAATGGGCTGAGGTCTCAATCCCTGGGAGAGAACCCTCTCCACAACTTCAAATGCCGAAGGAGAGCGCACCTCCTTGGCACCCAGTAAGGAAGAAGCTCTCCCCAGGTCCGAAGTGGGGATCGGAGCCGAAGTGAGGGTAGCCTGAGCTCCAAGGGAACGGTTCAGATCCAAAAAGGTCGGAGCCGAGCATGGATCCATTCCCTCGAGCCCGACTCCCTGTCCAAGGCTCCGAGTGTCGATCGGATCCGAACTAGCCAGATCCGAGGAACTCAAGATAGCAGTTGGAGTCGAGGTTGGAGGAACCGTCGGCGGCAAGCTACCAGCTTGAAGCAGTTGCACAGATCGGGGAAGGAGAAATGGGATGGAAGAAGGGCATGGAGGTCCCCCCTCCAGAGGGAGAGGGGCCTGGCAAGACTCTCATCTGTATTTGGGTCTGAATGAATCTCCACATCATCCTGTCCATGTCCAAGTCCGAAAGGTTCCGAGTCGATCGCGAAGAGGTGACCGACTCGAATCTGGCTGGTCTGCGAAGCAAGGGTGAGGAAGGCCTCGGATCTGAAGACTCCATCGGCTCCGGTGAGATATGGGGTGAGCGGAGCCTAGGAGAAGCTGGTCTCAGAGTCTTTGATGGTGGACTAGGGAAGGGTTCCCTATCTGGAGACCTCTTGCGAGGTCTATCCCTCTTCCTCTCTTTGTCTTCCTTGCATCTTTCTCTTTCTTTTTTTTCTTTTTCTTCCCCCACACCAGCACGAGCAGGAGTTTGAGTCCCTGTCTGAGTGGGTGGTTTGGCGGGAGTACCAGAGACCGAGGCCATGGCAAAATCAAGCATGGAGGCAGGGAGAAGACCCTTGGCAACCAATTGGGCCTTCCTATCCCTGAGGGCCCTCGGGTTAAAGCCTGCACAAATTGCACACTGGATCGATAAATGTGGCACTCCCAAACAGATTACACACAGAGTGCGACTATCAGCCGGTGAGAGCTTATGGTCACACTCTGCATTTTTTAAAGACTGACTTAGGCTGATCAACCATAGCCCAAAACTAACTGCCACTCCCTAAAGAGAAAGCACAACACACAAGCACACACTGAAGGGAAGTGGGCCTAGAAACTACTCAATAAAAAAAAAACTTTTTTTTTTAAAACTAGAACTGACGAACAGCGTACACTAAAAGCGGGAGGGAGGGAAAATTAACGACTACTTTCACACAGAAAGGTAGAAATAAACACATTTACAATCCTGAAGCTCAGAGCAAAGGAGACCACGATGCTCACTATGGCGCGGCAAACAAAGTCTGAGGGAAGATAGGAGATGGTGGTGTATTATGGGTAGGGGGAGGAGCTCGGAGCAGATGCTAGAAAATAAGTTGCCGGCTCGGATCCGATATGGATCCGAATACTCACAGGTTGCAGATAAAATGAAGTTAACTACTTCAGATCAACACTTCCCGCACCAAATAAGGACATGACACATAAACCCACATATGCAGAGGTACTCACTAGTAACTTTCCAAAAGCCCAGAGGCATCCCAAATGCAGAAGCCACATATACGCACAACAAAGCAAACAACAACCACTTGACTTGGTTGACAGGCAACACTGTTTTGCCAGAGATGATACTGGCAAAGGCATTGGCCACCCCTATTGTGTCTTTTTTTTAGGTAATGTCAAAATAACCAACCTCCCAGCATAACAAAATTATCTATTCATAAAGTCAAGGTACTGCTGCTTAATGGTACCAGTCTAGACAAGAAACTGCACTCCCTGGAAGCACTCCTCGTCTTGGAAGATGCTGACATCTGTGCAGTCACCAAGACATGGCTCAAAGCAGCAGAAGGTACCCCAGCCACGCAGGGACACAACACCTTCCACACATTCAAACACCAAACTGAGCATAAATGAACCAAAGGAGGATATGTATTCATCTTCATTAAGGATAAGTACACCTTGCGACTGGTTAAACTGTATGACTCATGATATACTCCATGTCCAGTTAACTATAGACAAAATCCCCTACCACATCATAGCTAACTATAGTTCACCCACCATAAACCAGGAAAGACACATTGTATACCTGGATTTTACTTACCATGCAGCCCAACACCTTACTTATAGGTGATTTTAATTCCCCTTCCACTGACGGGGGAACATATGTGACCAAAAATATGCAGGTTCAGAGGTTCTTGGATCTTGTCAATGCAAATGCTTTGACACAGTTAGTCAGTACACCCACAAGAGGCTCAAATATCCTGAACATAGTACTCACTAACATGGGGGAGCACTGCATCCCCACGTGTTGTCCTCCATGGTAAGACTGGAAAATAAATCAGTCTTTTTTGAAGTAATTGTAAGGCCAGATACCATATCAAGCTCAAAAATGTTTAAGAATTTTTCTGAGACAAATTACCTCCTACTAAGCGATGGTATAAGAAATTTCAAAGTCCCCCTGAACTCAGAAAACATGGACTCAAATGCAGAGGTGTACAGCAACACTCTGTATAACCACTTAAGTAGTTGTATAGATTCAGCAGTACCAGACTGGATAAAAACTGGCCTTGCTGGAAAAACAAGCCACCATGGTGAACCCCTAGTATAAACAGGCTATACAACAATAGAAGCTAATGCCCAAAAACAAGGGAAAACTAGCTCAACAGAGGAAGAAATCCCTTTCTAGTCTAAATAAACAAATCGGAGATCCTGTCAAGTCCTCCAAAGTTAATTATGAAGCAAAAATAGCCTCTCTAGCTAAAGAAAATCAAAAGGCATTTTTTAACTATGTCCAAAATCTTAGAACAGCCAGCTATGTACAGAGCTGGTTGCGGATAGCACCACCCATACTCAGCCAGAGGAAATGGCCAACCTGCTGAAAGATTTGGATCAAACTTCAACCCCCCTGTCCCCTTCAGTCATCCCCCAAAGTATACCTGCCAACATTCCTCAGCTTGTTAACTCAAGAGAGCAGGTCATCTCTGCGCTCTCTAAGGCCAAAAACTTGACATTGGGACCAAACAACATCCCAGGTTGCCTTTTAAACAACTTAAAATGTGACCTAGCAGACCATCTTGGATCCCCATTTAGCCACAGTCTGTGGGCTGGCTATGTCCTGGCAGAATCGAGGACAGTAACTGTCATCCCTCTGCACAAAGGGGGAACCACCATCTGACCCTGGAAATTATAGACCCATAACTTGACTAAACTCATCTGCAATGTCACAGAAAGAATCATTACTGACCTTTATCAACAAGGAGATAGGCAACCTCCAGACTCTGGACCCAACCCAGTTTGGATTCGTTAAGGGTAGAGCATGTCTGTTAAACCTGGTTGACTTTTTCGATAAGGTCACCTTACTTATAAACAATCTCCCCTTCAGGTATTATACAGAAACTCTTGCAAATGGGAATTAAACCCTTTGTCACCAGATGTGTAGTCAATTGGCTCATCGACAGAACACATACTGTCAAAGTGGGTGAATTCACCTCTAGCAAAATGCCAGTCACCAGTGGCATATCACAGGGTTCTGTACTGGGCCCTTTACTGTTTGGAATTTATTTCTCAGAAGTTAAAGTAAATGTGGACAGTCTGAAGCTGACCGAGTTCACTGATGACTGCAAATTTGGAGCAATCATTGAGTCCCCATGATTCTAATATACTGCAGAAAGGATTAAAGCAGACAAATAATTGGTGTCAAAGCCATGGATTCAATCTAAATGTAAAAAAATGCATAATTACACATTTTGTGAAAGCTAACACCCATGTTAATTACCATACAGATAGCAGTCCCTAACAGCAAACCCAGTGGTATGTGATCTGGATACTCAGGTCGATAAGAATCTGAACTTTGACTACCATGTGTCCACAGTGGTGAAGAAGTCTTTCCATCTGGCATATATCATAAGTGAATGTATGGCATGGCATCCATATCTCATGATGCAATAGTTCCATTGTAGTCAGCCCTCATCAGGCCAATAACTGGGTATAATGCACCGTTTTGCATGTACCTCACCAAACACCTGCAACAGCTGGAGAGACCACAGTGGTTTTTCACCAAGTGAATACAGGGTACACATGTCCTACGTGAAAACCCTGTCACTGTATTCTGTCTCCCACAGGCTACTAAAGGGTGACCTGTGTCTGGCATACAGGGCAGTCTGGCCCTGTTGGAAATGCTACACATTCGTAAATAAAACGGCATGAAGGTCACTCGCTCCAGTGATCTTAAACTAGCCTAGACATGAACAAATCATGCCAGACAGACATACAGATATTGTCTCCCACAGACTACCCCTTCTCTGGAATAGGCTTCCCATTCACATGAAGCATAGCATCCCCTAAGCCTCTTCAAGCACATCCTAGATCTCTGGATAAGTAAACCTAAATTTACTCCTGGGGTGGCGCCCATGTCTCTCATGGAGAGGCAATCGGTATTAATTACCATACCATAGGCCCATACCTCTGTACACTTCACTCACTTAACTACTGATAATTGCGGTTTCTCGGGATAATTATGACTAGGCCTGTAAGGGCTCTTAGGCCATTAGCCTAGTAATCTACTTTGAACCTATGAAGCTATATACATACATACACACACACACACACACACACACACACACACACACACACACACACACACACACACACACACACACACACACAAGTAAGCTTGTGATGGATCTTTGTGAAGGGACTGGGAACTCTGCTTCATTAAAATGAGAAAAAAGAAATGTCACAGAAGTGTGACTATGATCCATAAGGCCTAGTTTGTTATAGAAGGTAACAGGAATCAGCAATAAGGAAGATATGCTTTGGAAAGTGCAAGTTTTAGTACAGAAGAAAATGCAGAAAAAAACAATCTAGCACTGATATTATGACTCATGATGGCTGCATGATATATTCAAGGAATCTGTTGGGAAAGCTGACCAAACAGAATAGGTCAAGTGAGTTAAAATTCTCCTAAACTAAGGTGAATGCTATACAACATTTATAACATGAAAACACTGAAAATGACTCACATACAGTTTCCTAGCAGCCTGCATTTTTTTGCACTTAGTACATGGGTACTGACAGAATAGTGACTGTATACCAACTCATATATGAATTTTTTGACAATACCACATTTGTTCAGCTATCTAACTGATGCCATTTTGACCCATTCATTATTCCCTCTCATCCTACTCAGAACTGCAACCCACATCTTCTCATGGGGAGATTAGTCTTTCAATGTCTATACCTACTACCTGAGTAAAAGAAGGTGCCAGCACAAGGTAGTTGTCCATCTGTACCTGAGAAGAACTTCTCATTTTTGTTCCTATTGTACAAACTACTCTTATGTACATCCACTCCTTCAGTGCTGTGTTGCAATGTGTTGTTTGCATGTCGGCTCAGTCAACACACTTGGGGCAACTGGGGCAGCCTTCAGATCTTCACGAGAGAGTGCTCCTACAGTTGTCAATCATGCACCCTACCCTTAAGATATCAGTTGTCTACTCAGTCCTCCCATTCTCATCCAGCTCCTCAGGTGCTCAGTCTGTTACTCAAGTCCTGGTTACCTGTGTCAGAGTCAGGGCTACAACCTTGATTTTAACATAGCCAGTTGTTCATAACTGATTGTCTTCATCTTGCACCTTGTCCACAGACCTTCCACCACTCACCAAAAACATACCTTATTGTTCCCTAGGCAGTGCTCAAAACATTTCTTAACCTGTAATCACAAGCATGTAGAGGTAAAAGGGCTGGTCTTAAGATCATTTTCTGCCACGACCAGAGCCATAAGGTCAAGGCACAGCAAGAAAGAATATCCCCAAATAGCACAAATTAATATTGCACAAACATGTATCACAACAACTGCACGGACAGATATCACAACAATTTTGAAACAAACACTGGCACTTAAATCCAGGAACAAGACATTCTGTGTTAAAATACGAGCTAGACAAACAAAATATCAGCACAATTATAAACAAGTCCTTGGAAAAGTCGCATCATAAATTACCTCACCTTTAATAAATACTGTTGTATCTATTGTTATGCTATGTTGATCAAGCATTCCAAGATACAAAAAAAAACCTCATCTAATTTGATTTTGTCTGTACAATGTTCATATAATTACACCTTTCAAAGCTCTGAAATGCCATTTTTAGCACTTCAGATACATCCCCCAATATTGTTTTAGGTCACTTATATTAATCCCCCTTCATTCGCTATTTTCTTGCTTCTCCACAGTTCACTCTTTTTTCCTCATCTTAACTCGGCAATTGCTGAAATGATTGAGTGGTGTTTTCCATCCACATCCTCACCCCCCCACCCACCTTAACTAAGTGGTTGCTGAATTGATTGACAAACGTATCTTTGACATGTACTATACATACACATATTATATGTTCACACAAGTTTTGTGTGTTTTGTCAACATCTGTTTAGTCGACTGCTTTTGGTAGAATAAACAAATACTTGACAGGTGTGCAAGACTGCTCAATTCCTAGGGTTGGGGAATATTTCCTTTTCCTGATTTTGTGCGATTTCAGAGTTGGTGTATATAAAAATATATATAGGAGTTTTGGGGTACAGCCCCCAACATGGGGGGGGGTGATAATGGGCTTGTCACCTTGCAAAAAACAATGTTTAATTTTTTTTGTTTGTTTTTAGTTTTGTATGCACCAAGGTTGTTTCTTGGCACATGCGTAGTGATGGTCAGCATTCAGGTTGCTGATGTATTGCGGTCTGCATTTTGCATGTTGACATTCACTTTTATTGACAAAATGAAGGATAACCATTCGCCCATACAAAAATGCACTTTTTGTCACTTACAGTGTCCTTTCTAGACTGTCCAGTTTTTTTTTTTTTTTTAAAGTAGTGACATTTTCACAATATCTAAGCAGCCTGAAACACCAGCAATCCTATCCCATGTGCAAATCTGCATCTGAATTAAAATGTCAGCACAACTAGAAGTTTAAATAAAACCTACTACAGAATGATTGAAGAATTATTTTAGAAGCTCTGACCATGGCAGCAGGAAATGTTTTCTCTTTCTGAAATTACAATAAGGCATGAAACAACAATCAACGTAATCCTCCGAAGGCAGTGTGTATTTTAAACAATAATGCGGATATTACTTTAAAAACGTGTGAAGACTTTAGTGCATGAGCAATCTTAGTGTCGCATCTGTTTTCTTATAGGATTTTAATGACATCATAAGACCTCAAAAAACAAAGCTCAAGAGGTCTCAAAAGTTAATAAATTTGGGGAGTGTCATGGAGCATGGTGAGGCTGTATGTCTCCCCTGTCCACTCTTTGTCAGGAGATTAGCTAAAGTAACATATTCTGGTGTTTAAAAAAGAAATTCAATGTGAATGACAAGGATTTAGCTTGGGGAGGTTACAGTATTGCAATGATGGCTGAAAACAATGGAAAATGTTATCCAAAACAGTAAATGTAGAAAAAGAAATGTGTGAAGGGGACAGCAGAGAGAAAGTCTGGCTATCACACAGCAGTGTTTCACCGATGGCAAAAAATGATCTGGTTAAGCCATTCTTATGATGCAGACAGATGAAGCTCTAATTACAATGATGCTGAAAGAAGTGGGGTGGGGGACAATGAAAGTTACCTCACTTCCCCTTGAGAGCATGTTATTTGAGCTCATCACTTTCTTGACACCTAGAGGAAGAACTGGGTGTAGCATCTGTGAAGCATGAACTTACAGACCATATGCTGCTCTGGGGCCAGAGAACAGCATGTGGGCAAAGACAGATAATCAGCAGCATGAAGGCACTTTAGAGAGCAACTATGGAATTAGGAACTCCAAGGGGAAAGGAGGAGAGTCCAAGACCCATGGCAGACTACCCCACTCCCTATCACTTAGCTCTTGCCTCTCTGGAGAATGAAAGACCTGATAAGCTACTCCATACAGTGAATGAATAGGCAATAAAGGTCTTACCTGAGCTGGAAAATGCCTGGTTCCCAGTCTGAGACAGGAATAAATCCAATAGAGTAAATAAAAGGCACCAGTGGGTAAGATTAACACCAAAAATACAGGCAGACAAAAAAATCTGGTTGAATGTCAAAGAAATAATGAGAAGTTAAGAAGAAGTAAATTTTGTTTTTTGGTATTTATTTGGAATTTTGCAAGAATCGATTAATAGAGTAGAACTGTCTGAAGCCGATGACAAAGATTTTGCATCCTCACCATCTTATCAAAATGTCTGTTCAACAGAAAAAAGCAAAAGTGTAAAATAAGATAGAAAACTTAGGTGGTCAGGTGAAATATGTGCAGCAAAAATTGACTGCAATGAAAGATATGGCCCCATAGAAAAGTCTGAAAGAAACTTAATGGTGTAATGGATGGAGAAGGTGTACTGTATTTGATGGATTTTATAAAAACCAATGTAGTACTAAGGCAGGTTTGGGGAAACTGTCACTGGAAATTAAGTAGGTGTCATGGTTGCCACTGTATGTTGTCACAGAGGTTGTATGGAAAACTAAGAGTCATTTTGGCGCAATCTATGTCTGCATATGAAAAGGTATTATGGCAGCTATGGCGAAAGGAATTCCATGGTAAAGAACTGCGTGGTGCATGTGGATCATGGCTATTTGGATGAAACTTATAGATTGTCATACTGGAGTAGATGAAGAGAGACCTGATGATGCTCAGGTGTCTGGAATTTGATTAGTAGCTCAGGCACTTGACAGTGCAGGCAGGGAGAATGGACATACCCATCCTGAGCAGAGGGAATTCATGCTGATGAGGCAGACTGCTCAGAAAACCCTGTTGGAGGCCAGGGCTAGCAGCAGTTGCTAGGTCGAGAAGAGTAGGACAACTAAGAAGGCATGACTACCCAACATCCCAGATCAAGCATGTCCCCACACGACATGCCTCACTGACTGTCCAACTTTATGTAAGTAATATTAAAGCAATAACCCATGGCTGGATGTGGGTAATGCTTGATTTACCCACAGCTGGTGTAGTTTGGTCATGAGGGTGAAGCCCGAGTGACCAAACAAAGCCAACTGTGGATAAATCACATTACCCCACACCAACTCATGGAGATATTCTAAATTCATTACTTAAAGAAATAAAAATAAATTACTTTTTTAATTAAAACTTTTTGCTTTTTATAACATGGCTGTGGTGTTCATCTACATTGTTATACTTGTACTGCCGCTTGATGATGTACTGCATGCGCATTATGGGATCAGAAAAATAGAAACTTATCTCCATTGCTATTTTTTTTAAAGAAAAAAAAAAACTGTAACCTCTGGACAGTTTAGAGGTACAAGAGAGACAAGGAAAATGCAAGGAAAATCAGGTATGTCTCTTTAGTTTTGCAGAATGTACCATATTTTCTCTGCTCTTGTATATCCATTTCCACATCTCATTTCAAGAAATGTGGACAATAAATAAAAAAGTAGGGTACCGATTGTTAATGTTGCTCTTATAAACTTAGAAATCTGCGTGAATAATTGTGCATTTTCTGAATGAAAAAGTCTGAAACTGAAAAAGCATAAATGTTATGAGGAACAAAATCACTACTAAATAATGACACTTTTCAGTTTCAGACTTTCTTTCTTTCAGACTAATGCCTGCCTACCATACAACAATAGAAAAGAAAAAGTCTGGCTACTCAATGGTACTTCAGCCACCGGACTTTTTCCAATGGTATCTGCTCGATTTACAATGGGCTGGCTGGGCTATGCAATCGGCATGCTTGTTTTTGAATATTGATGGCCAGTCATTGTATAATAGAATATAAGAGGTGGTGTTATGTAAAAGACTAATGCACAGCCGGTACCGGACCTGGTATACCTCCAGGATGCTTTTCTCTCATTCATCTTCCCACACTGTTGGAGGTCCCACGAAGGTAAAAGTGCCATAGCATGCTGCTTTCTGCCTCTTCTTCCCTCCCTGCTGACAGTCTGAAAACTGGATAATGGTACTGGGTTTGGATTTAGAGCAACTGGAGGAGTTCTGGGCAGCTGTTGGTCATAGGTGCCATCTGGACATAGAAAAAAAAAAAACTTTTCAACAGACAGTGAATTTTACTGATGAAATCAGAAACTGTAACACTCACAGATGAAAATACAGATTTACTTTTCTAGCTGTCTAAAATGTTTATTAGACAGATGGAGTCTTGAAGTTTACAAATACTGAGGAAGCAATGGCTGAGTTGCTTTAGTCACTTTTAGAGGAAATGGACATTAATTATACAGGTTTGTAAATCTGAGTGACTTTTCCTGCTCGGTTGAGATGAAAGAGAAATGTGACAATCCACATGAGTTGGATGGAAAAGGAGGAGTGTTTTATGTAATTCATCCCAATGGTGATGGCATACGGTATTTCATTTAGCTGTCTGATTCTGCACTTTTACATTTGGACGTACATTTAAGTTAGAACTTTGTGGATGAGTAAACTAGGAGAGATGCTTTGGGTCTCGTGGATTTAACCTCAAGGAGAAACAGGTTAACAGGAACATTAATCTAGCAAATAAAACATTTGAAGATTGAGTACTGCTGTCTTATTTCTCCATGAGAAGGATTAGTTCTGCGAAAACATTAAAATCTACAAACAGCAAGCAAGCAGGTACCAAAGCATAAAAACTAGTAATCCACACCAATACCACTGTCAGGCAAAGCAATAAAGAATCATCATTTAATAAACAAGTGTTCACAGAAGACTCTATCCGTGGCTTTATTGCTTCGCCTGACAGTGGTACTGGTGTGGATTAGTAGTTTCTGTGAAAACATTCTTTAGATAACAGGCAGGAACATCATAGGTCCTGAGGGTGCCTGAGGGTGTATAATTATATTCATCTTAAATTTCATTAGTCTTGCTCCTGGTTCAGGCTGGATAACAGGAAGAGCTTCATTCACAGTGGTATAGCACTGGCTTTTTATTTCAAATAATACTGCAGCTGCATTATAAATTTACTACTAAGCTACAAATGAAGAGCAGTCTTAAAACATGGAAAATAAAAAAATAATGTGATCTGGGAATAGTGCCGTTACAGACATACATACATACATATACATACATACATACATACACATATTTCAAGCACAGGCATTAATGCCCTTCTAGTCTGCCAATATACCAAAACAGTTGTTTCAACAATAAGTGTCCAGGCTGCTCTTAAAAATATCTAAACTAGTGCTTGCTTTAATGTAATTTGGTAGGCAGTTCCATGCATCAGCTGCTCTCTGACATAACCAGTTATTACACTTGTCATTCCTACAGAATGTTCTACGTAGGTTGTCTGATGATTCTCTAGTACTTTTTGTTAAACCCAAACATTCCCAGAGGTAGTTGTCTCTAAATGCCCTATATACCTGAATAAGATCTCCTCTTAGATATCTATATGAGACACTGTACAAGTTCAGATATTTTAGTCTTTCATAATAACTTAAATTTTCACATTCATAGATGTCCTTAGTATGTTTCTGCTACACTCTTTCCAGTTTACTCATGCTTGTTTTCTTATAATGTTTCCATATTGTTATTCCATACTCGTTTGGATCTAATGTAATTAAACAATGACTCTGACACACAGCCCAGATTATTGGAAGTCTTACTGATAATGAAATGCAGTAACAATATGACTATGTATACATGAAGAAATAGAATACTTAAAGAGGGTACCACTTAGGTTTTAGAAGAAATGGGTATATGTAAAAGGAAGAAAAAGAACAGCATATAATATGTTGCTAATGAGTGAAATGTTTGCGTTTTATGACATTAGAATGATTATGTGGAGGAACAAGGGAATCTGAAATATTTTTTTTATGGATGGCATAACAATAATTATTAGGGAAGATATTATAAGAATGTATAAAGTTAGGGTTTGATAGCCTTGACAAGAGAAAACTATTACAGTGAAGGTGTGAAGGATACAAAAAATTGGTGGAAATGGATATAATGGACAGTTGTGTTACTAGAGCATAACAGTTCAACTTACAATGGTACAATGACATAGACATGAGCTATACATTATGTTAGTGTTTCTTTCAAATTCTTACTTTAAATGAAGACATAATTATTGGCTGTTAGGTCTCATATGGATAAACTAGGTAACACAGGTGATGGTGGCTGGTGTATAATATGCTGATAAAGTAAATCTGATGGAATGTTGTCCAGATAAAAGGTATGGCTAGTGTGTAATAATGTAATGCAAGACAGGTGTACTTACCACGTGTCCTTGCTCAGAAATATTTGTAGTGAACATGGAGGTGGTGAAGCAGACAGCTCATATTTGGGAAGGAGATGACTTAAACAATGTGAGAAACTAACATAGTTAACAGAATAGGAGCAGTGGGGGAGATAAGAAAGGATTTACAGAATTATATTGTCTAATGGCAACATACTGAGTAAGTGTTTGAATACTGACAGAGGGTTTAGAGGACGTTAGATACAAGCACCATTTTAAAATGAGCAGCACAATATACAGCATTTGTTAGAAAGCGAATAAATTACGATACTTCAGGAATTCCATAGAAGACAACAGGATTAAGATAATTATGGAATAAACGGGGAGAAGTTCCAAATTACCATTTCAAACAAAGTGCATCCTTTAATTCCTGGAGTTACGGGTTGAAGTTAACTACTATAAACAAATGGGTTTAATAAACATTTCATGAATAAATTACCATGAGGGAAAAAGTTTACAGGATATAATGCTTTGGTTTGCTACAGCACTGAATCAAGAAGGTGGGATAACAGGATGAAGGTTGGGGATTTCTGCTGATAACAGATGCACTGTATAATTGCTGACTTGTAAGAAGATTATCATTTTAAATGCTTAACTAGGTTTTGAAGATTATATAGATTGATTGTATTTACTGCGATGTTTCAAGATCAGTAGGGAAGATTAAAAAATACAATTTGTTAGTAAATTCAGTTCACTATACTTAATCATATTCTTTTATTAAACATTGTTGAGAGTAGGAAAATGCTCGAATATGATGTTTTTCCTCTACAAACTGTAGCATGTAACTTTGTAAGTGAATATGTTCATGTCATACAGTCCCTTATTCTATTTAAATGTATGATTGTAGTACTTACTGGTATGCAGTTAACTGCATATCACCTGTTCCTCTTTTGTGAGAGGGCAGAAACCGTCTTACATTCTGTCTTTACATCACCCTTCAACCAAAATTTAAGTAGAAGTTACTGTAACTTTTGCATGTCTTATGGTAAGCACATTCCTACACTTCCAAAAGGTTACATTTAAACCTAAACAACTATGTTGCTGAGAAAACAAAAAATGTCACTGTCATACCTCACATCACTCTTTCTATGCTATATTTATAAAATAATGTAAACTTAAGGGCCAAACTGCTTCAAATTTCACCAATAAAAAACAGACGTGCTATATCAGCAAAACATTGAAAACCAAAAGTTCCCCGGAAAGCTATGTCTTCTGCATTGCTTTTAATGCATTATAATGTTTAATAATCCAGCTTATATTACCTAGCTGTGAAAAGGTGAATAAAATGTCACTGAACATCTTTTACAACACTGCAGGTAGAATCACGTGCTGTACCTGTGGTCACAGATTAAGAAAATTAAAAATCACCAGATTTATAAAAGCTCATCAAAGAGCTGAACTTCTCTGTAAATATAAATCAGTAACCATGAAAGCCCAGGATTTTTCCTCTAGCCCTTCACATTTTACTACAAAGCAGTCTGAGCAGCTGCAGATTTTAGTTATACTGCATTACCATTTTACCAGTGAAGTTTTCAGAGAAAAATATGATAATCTCTAGAGGAGATTTCAACTGCAGTCAAAGGCTCTTAACTGCCAAACAATATTAGGTTTACAGCCTGCCTCTGTTTACAGAGACCAAGACAAGGAAGGTTATATAAGCCTAACTACTTTGAAGATACAGCATGTGATTCACCACAAGAATATAAGAACAGTGTCTCCTAATTTGCTGCCTGTTTGCTGAAATTAGTATCTGAAAAATCAGTACAATAAACTAAGTAATGCAAGAAACATTCATAGTATGCACAAAAGCACTAAGTGCAGCACACCATGAAAATAATGAACCTCTGGATTTCAGCTCACTTATCAAGTCATGCAACAGTCCAGTAAAAAGTATACACATCAGCATGTTACACAAAAAGGAAGTTTAATCTAGTGCAGCTTAGCTTTAGCACTTGTTACTGCAACATGTTTTAACAGTTGCATATCCAAAGAATATCTCTGTTTTATCTATGTAGCTTAGCTACAATCAACTTCTTTCAAAATACACTGTCACAACTTAATGACCAGCTAACCTACAGTCTTATATTAGTCGTGGGTCACTAGACAAATGTACTTCTCTAACCAGTCAGTGAATTGTGAGGAGAAGTTATATGCCCAAATATACTTTACAGATTTCTACAACCAGGGTAATTTCCACCTGTTTCAGTAGTAATGAGCATACTGTTAAGCTGGGTCTCAAGATCACACTGTGGCAAGAAGCGGATCTTAATAAGGGACGGGATGGGGTGTATGAATTTTACCCAAGCAAATGAACACCGTATGTACTTCGAGTGGTATGCACTTCTTATGAGCACTTTTGTGATATGTCACTTTCACTTCTTGCATTGGAGCAGTTCTGTGAGGAATCCTGCTGTCCTGAAGAAAGGTAGTAAAATGTCTCACAGAAACATTGTGCTAAAGCTAATTTGTAATAGGCAATGGCTATTCCATCAGAAGAGTGTCTTAGCATTTAATGGCAGGGTATAGACTCAAAAACAGAAACAATAATAAATACATGGAGATATATTTGTTGAAATCTGGTTCACCATGGTTAGGAAAGTGAGCGAATATCACCAGAGATGTTTAGACACATAGGCCTTTATTACTGAATGTCTTAATCATCGAAAGATGACATCAATGAATCTCACCACATCAAACAGCAATAGTTGTACAACAGCTGCACGTAAGCTGGAAATAATATACATATTTACTCCCATCACGTTATACATACCAAAAGTAATAAGTAAGATGTTAATGTCACAGCTGTTGACCAACTTTTGCTATTCAATGCGGTGAGATTTGCTGATTTTCGGCTTTCGATGATGATGATGACATTCAGTGCTCTCATCTTGGTAAAGAGAGGTTTGATGTTTTAATTGTTCGATCATATGACATGGATTCTGTGTGTGTGTGTGTGTGTGTGTGTGTGTGTATATATATATATATATATATATATATATATATATATATATATATATATGCATCCACTTCTTAATTTCGAAAGACCAAAATTCTGAGGTTCAATATATCAGACTCAGAACCTCGAGATCTTGGAATCTCGAAATTAAGAAACAAAAAAAAAAAATAAAAAAGTAAACATATCAAAACGCATATTTTTGCAGAGGCAAGCTCCCCACACCCACCTCAACATAAATGTACTAACTCCAAGATCGCTCTACAGTGAAGAGAACGGTACTGTTCCCGTTCCACACTGTACAGCGATCTCCAGTACCATTCTCTTCACTGCAGAGCAGTCTTGGAGTTAGTACATTTAACTTGCTGGGGGTGTGGGGAGTGCAGGAGGGATTGCCCCACTGCAAAGAAAAGAAGTTATATCTTACAATAATGTTCCATCTGAGTTGTTTCATCTTCGTTTATTCATTATTCTTGGGGGATTTGGTTCTGACCTCGGCCGGCCTTTTTTTCAAGCTCGCGGCAGCCACCAACTTCTCAAGCTAAGATTTTACCCATCATGCCCTTCTCCCTGTTACCTCAGATCTAGTTTGCAAGTTGGAAAAATGAAGCCGAGGCTACCTTTGGTCAGACATTACCTAACAACTGGAAAGAAGGACAGATGAGATCCAGCAGAAACCTTCGGAGGGGGAAGGCGGGTGGGCCGTAATGAATAAACGAAGATGAAACAACTCAGATGGAACGTTATGGTAAGACGTAACTTCTTTATCTGATGTTGTTAATCTTCGTTTATTCCTTAATCTTGGGACAGAGTCCCCAGCTATCTTGTTCCCTGGGCGGCCCTACGGAAGGACACTGGAGCACCATAGAACCAAAAGAAGCTCTGCCTCTGGAAGCCAAGTCCAATTTGTAATGAGCAATGAAAGTATGAGGCCTGACCCAGGTTGCGGCTGCACAAATGTCATTCAAAGATGTTCTAGCATGGAAGGTTGCAGAAGTTGACACTGATCTTGTAGAGTGGGCCTTTACCCTGCCAGGTAAAGGGATACCATTCTTGCCATAAATGAAAGTAATACAATTTCTCAACCAAGTGGCTAAAGTAACTTTAGAAACTGGACAACCTAATCTGGATTCAAAAAAGGCCAAAAACAGCTGGTCAGATTTTCTATTAAATGTAGTCTTGTCTAGGTAAAAACAAATTTGTCCAAGGTATGCAGGCAATATTCCCCTCTGTTGGAATGATTAGGGAAGAATACTGGCAAATCAATAGTCTGATTGATAACTCAGAAACGACCTTGGGCAAGAAGGTCGGATTGGTCCTTAATGAAACTCTGTCCTTGTGAAAGATGAGGTAGGGGGTTTGATAGACAAGGCCTGTAATTCAGAAATACGTCTGGCAGAAGTAATAGTAACTAAGAACAATGTTTTCCATGACAGATACTTTAGATCACAGATAGATGCAGGCTCAAAAAGAGAAGATGTCACCCCTTGAAGGACTAAGGCCAGATCCCAAGGTTGAACAGGTTCTCTGAATGGAGGCTTTAGTTGAGTTACGCCGTTCAGAAAGGTCTTACAAAGTCTGTGTGGCATTAAGGAAGAGCCCTGGAAGCCATTATGAAAATTTAGAAATTGCAGCCAAATTAACACGAACTGTGGAGGATGCTACCCCCGATTTGAAAAGGTCTGAAAGATATTCTAGCACAATAGAAACAGGGGCTGTAAAAGGGTCCATTTGTTTATCTTGTAGCCAGAGAGAAAACCTCTTCCATTTGCTACTGTATAGTAGTCGGGTGGATGATCTATGAGTGAATGTCACGCACAGGAGAAGATAGGTCATGCTGCCTGGCAATCATTGGAACTGGATAAACCAAGCTGTCAGTTTCAGGCTGGATAGGTTTGGATGAACCAGATTCTGCGGGTGAGAGATCAACTCTGGAGTTGGATTGAGAATCCATGGTCGATCTAGCAGATGAGGCCACAGGAAGGGAAACCAAACTTGTCGAGGCCAATATGGAGCAATGAGGATCACTTTGGTCTTCAACTGACATGCTTTCTTGAGGAACAGGGGAATGAGGGGTATTGGAGGATAGGCATATAGTAGACCCGAGGGCCAATCATGGACTACAGCATCTCTCGATGACTGTCCCCGAGGAAGGATCAAGGCAAAGTAGTTGCTGTACTTGTGATTGGACGGGGACGCAAATAGGTCGCAGCAAGGCTGGCTCCAGCAGTTGAAAATCTTTGCCACCACTGGAGGACTGAGAGACCACTCCTGAGGCTGTAGAATGCATCTGCTCAACTTGTCCGCTATCAAGTTGGAGCTCCCGGAAATGTGCGCCACTATCAGAAAACGGTTGGAGACTATCGCCCATTGCCATATTCTCATGGTCTCTCGACAAAGTGGGTATGACCTGGTTCCCCCTTGTTTGTTGATGTACCAGACTACTGCCATGTTGTCTGTCTGAATTGCAATAGTCCCTGACGGAAGGATTGATTGGAATGCTTGCAACGCTAGTAGTACTACCCTCAGTTCTAGGACATTGATATGTAGATGGGCCTCTGTGTGTGACCAAGTGCCTTGGACTGTCTTTCCTGAAACAGCCCCCCACCCCATCAGAGAGGCATCCATGGTCACTGTGGCATTGGGCTGATGAGGGGTGAAGGGGAAGGCCACTGGTGAGGGTTGTTTGACATCCACCAGAGCAAGTCCTGTTTGCAAATCTTGGTTATTCGAATCAGAAAAGATAAGGGGTGCTGGGATGGGTACCACTGAGTATGAAGCAGCCATTAAAGAAGCCTCATGTGTAGCCTTGCTAGAGGGACTATGGTGATGGAGGCTGCCATCGATCCCAGCAGTTGAAGAACAGATCGAGCTGAGGCTAGATTTTGTGAAAGTATTTGTGACTACTGCCATGCACTTTATGAACACACTGGGTGCTGTAGAGAGTCCGAAGGGCAGTACGTGAAACTGGTAATGACTGGCTCCCATACAGAAGCGAAGATATCTTCTTGAGCACCTTTCCCCCTTTATGTGGTAGTACGCATCTTCAAGATCTATTGAGAACATCCAATCATCTTTTTTCAAAAGTGGAAGTATAGACTGAACCGTGATCATCCATAATTTTTCTGTCTTTACGAATTTGTTTAGGGCACTGAGATCCAGAACTGGTCTCCAGTCCCCTATCTTTTTTAGCACCACAAAGAATCTTGAATAGAAGCTGGATCCTGTCTGGTCTGGGGGGACTGTTTGGATGACTCTTTTAGGTACATAGGTTCATAGGTTCGTACTAGGCTATCTGTCCTAGGGCATTTATAAGCCTAGCCAGAGTGTATGTGGCTTACACCACCCCTTAGGATGAGAATACTACGCCCTTTTAGGGTTTAGTTTACTATGCCTCTGTCTAGTAGTGACAGAGAGATGACCCCCGGGGTAAACCTACGATCTCCCATCCACTCGTCGAGATTTCTCTTGAATAGAGTCAGTGAGGGGCTCTGCCTAACATGGACTGGGATTCTGTTCCAGAGTGTAGGGAGCCTCTGGGTTATGAATCTGTCCCTCCAGCACGTTCTATTTATTTCTGTGTTGAGGTTTAAGTCACTTGTTCTCGTGGCTCTGATGGATTTGGATTTTCTGAGGTGGAGCATGTCCATTAATTCAGGATTGGACATGGCCTTGTACGTCAGGCACAGATCACCTCTGAGTAGGCGGTATGCGACTGAATAGAGCTGGAGTTTTTTCAGTCGGGCAGCATATGACATATGTTTAAGACCCTTTATCCTCTTGGTGAGGAACTTTTGGGGTCTTTCCAACTGCTGCAGGTGTCGGGTGAGATGCATCCCAAATGGGGCATTGTACTCAATCATTGGCCTGATAAGAGAAGAGTACAGAAGCACAATGACCTCTCTTGATCTAGATGTGAAACCCTTCATGATAAGGTGGGCAATATAGAAGGTCTTCCTAACCACTTTGGCAATGTGAGTCTCAAATGAGAGGTTACTGTCAACCTGGGTCCCTAGGTCCCTGATTACCTCTTCCGTACTTAATGGATTACCGCCTATGTGGTAATTTGTCGGTACCTTGTTTTTCCCAAAGGGTATGACTATACATTTTTTGGCGTTTAGCTTAAGGCCATGGCTCTGGCACCAAGTATCCGTTTCTATGAGGCCTCTCTGAAGGATGTTTGTGTCCGCTGGAGTATCAATTATGGCGCCCAGTTTGCAGTCATCTGCGAACTTTGTCAGCCACAATCCTCCTATGTTTGCCTGTACCTCGGAAAAATAAATGCCGAACAAGAGGGGTCCCAGGACTGAGCCCTGTGGGACACCGCTTGTGACTGGCTTAGAGTCTGACATAGCTCCAGCAACTCTGACCCTGTGGGTTCTGTCCTTGAGCCAGTTTGCAACCCATCTTGTGACATATGGGTTTACATTTAAGCTGGTGAGTTTGTCTATGATGCCCGAGTGGGGTATTGTGTCAAAGGCTTTTGCAAGGTCAAGGTAGGCTGTGTGAACTGCCTTACCCTCATCAATGGCCTTAGTGACCGTTTCGAAAAAGTCGACCAAGTTCAGAAGGCAGGATCTGCCCTTGACAAAGCCAAATTGGGTAGGATCCAATGTCTGTAGGTCCCCAATGTCTTTGTTTATGAGTTCCATAATGATCCTCTCCATAGCTTTGCAGACCAGGCTCGTCAGGCTTATGGGGCGGTAATTTCCAGGGTCCGTAGAAGCACCGCCTTTGTGAAGTGGGACCACTGTTGCCGTACGCCACTCTTTGGGTACGTATCCTGTGGTAAGGCTAAGATTAAACAGCAGCCTTATGTGTGGGTTTAGTTCCTCTTGGAGTTCATGTAGCACACAGCCCGGGACACCATCCGTCCCATTGATGCTGTGTTTTTAGCTTTAGAGAGGGCGGCTCTCACCTGGGCATCTGAGATGTTAGGAGGCTACACTCTGCTGGGATAGTTATTTCTCCTTTTGGGGGAGGGAGGAGAAATTTGCACTGAACCTGTCTGCCAGAATGTTGGCAATGTCAGTGGGTTCAGTGTATTTTGTGTCATTTTGGACTATCTCTGAGCATATCTGGGAGTTTCCACCCAGGTTTCTAACATAGCTAAAGAAGGCCTTGTGATTGTCTTTTGTGTCATTTGCGATTTTTCTCTCAAAGTTGGCCTTGGATGATTTTATGAGTGATCGTAGTTTTTTGCTAGTACTGATCAGAGATGCCTTTCCTTTTAGGGATTTTGCTCTGTCATGTAGTAGCTTCCTCCTTCTGTTGTAAAGTTTGTTTATGGCTGGGGTCCGCCTGCCTTTGGGGGAATGGGTCTTGGTTTTATTTGGGATTGCATGATCCATGCATTCTTGAAGGTGCCCATAGAAGGCATTTGCAAGGGATTCAGCAGTGTGGGTTGTGGTTTCCACTGGCCCAGGGGCCTTGAAAGATACCACTTCAGTCTTAAGAAGTGTGAAGTTTGCTTTTGAGAAGTTCTTCACTGTGGTCTTTGTGCAGGGGTGGGGAGGGATGTGGATTTCCAGTGAGATTAATTTATGGTCTGATCTTACCAAAGAGGGATGTACTTCCGTGTGGAGCATTTTGTCCCCATGTTTGTGATGATCAGGTCTAGTATATTGTCTCCTCTTGTGGGAATGGTGACTAGTTGTTCCATTGCATTTGAGTTTATGAATTCTAAGAACCTTTGGGCTAGAGTGTTGGGGCTTGAGTAATGTTCCCAGTCTATGTTTGGGTAGTTGAAGTCTCCCAAAATGATGGTATTTGGAGAGACATTCATACTCTCCAGTGTCTTCAGGAAGGCTGTGTGGGGTTCCTGAGTTTGAGAGGGTGGTCTGCAGCATGCTACAAACTGTAAGGCAGTTTTGCCTATGGTTAGTTGCACCTGGATAGTCTCCGATGCTTCGTGCGTTGCCACTAACCTGGAGGTGTGGGTATCTTTGATGAAAATGGATACTCCCTCCTTTTGTGGTTCTGTCCAAGTTTTGGGGCCGGAAAGCATGATATGAGGTAAAACCTGATAGTGCTGGGGTGCTCTCAGGAGCCTTGAACCAGGTTTCAGTCACTGCACAGACATCGATGTTCTCCATACTGAGAAGGGCTTCGAGGGCTGCATCTTGAGGTTTAGACTTCTGGCATTGAGCAGCATTACCCTTAGTTTTTTTCCACTTGTGTTTTCTAGGGAGGTAGGTTTGTCATTTGAGCCTTGCCTAAAAAGGCACTATGGGGTGGCAAGAGCCTTGGCCAATATCCAGGGGTGACAGGTGCAAACCATCCCTTGCGAAGCAGCGTGGCTTGTCAAGCATGTCATCCCAAGCAGACAGACACTGGATCCCCTTAGAATGACACCAGTAATTAAGCCAATTGTTAAAACTGATCATTTTGTCTTTGTACTGTGGCATCATTCTTGGTGAGGGTAAGATGCTGCTCAGGGTCAGGGTCATACCGGCCTGGGCTACATAATCAGAGAGCTCCTCTATGTCTCTTTTCATGTAGTCCAGGGAGGTGCGTCTCAGGTCATTTACACCTGCATGTACAATGACTGAGTCATATTTGTACTTGCTGTGGAGTGACCTGAGTGCTTGTGTTATGTGGCGGATTCTAGCTCCCGACAGGCAGCTTACTGTGACCCTCTCCTTGTTCAGTCTGGTGAGCGGGACGTCAGTGTGCCTGACTATGGAGTCACCTATTACAAGTGTGTCTGGCATGTTGTTTGGCCTTAAGGGCTGTGACTGTTTAGCACACTGACTTTGTGAACTATGTGTTGCATTTGCTATGTCTTGAGGTGGTGGTTGCTTGGGTGTCTGCTTTGGAGGCCTCTGTTGTTTTGGTAGATTTTAATCAGCGCCTCAGTATGTTTTGTGTGTTTATGTGTTTGGTTTGCAGTTGTGATAGTTCTATGTGAGACTGGGTTTGTGGTGTGCGTGGTTACCTTCTCCTCCTGACTGGTCTTGCCAGTACTGAATTGAGAGAGCTCAGCCTCCAGTTTGGCTATATAGTTGCATCTCTAGCATATATTTGTATTTGTTGGGAGGAGGAGAGGGTTGTCTGTGTACATGAGGCAATTGTAACATTGCCTCAAGATTCCCAGATAGCATATATTTGTATTTGTTGGGAGGAGGAGAGGGTTGTCTGTGTACATGAGGCAATTGTAACATTGCCTCAAGATTCTAGATTCACCAGCTGAACAGGAGAGGACGCTAGCAACTGACCCTTGACATGCTAGAAATAGTGAAAAAGATTGCTGTGTAACTGAGTCAGAAAGGACCTATAGGGAAATGGGTACTCAACAGAATTTAGGTGAATGAAGTACTTTTCGTTTGTTTAAGAGTGCTTTGCCTGTATACAAAATGCTTTAGGAGCAAGTGCTGAGCTTTTCAGATAGAGTATAGGCTGTTTAGATTGCAAGTAGAACAGTTCTAAGGGAAAAATTGAAGAGCAGACTTGGCGGAGCCAGAAAAAGTTTAATCTTGTTTAACCAAGTTTAACCTTGTTTAACCGGTAGCGCTATGCTTATGCGCACGATCGCATAAAGCCGTGCAAAGGCGGATTTTAAGCAGTGAACTACAAAAGAGCTAGGAATGGTCCCAAACAACCAATTACTAACAGCTTCTTGTGCTGAGGTCACTTCCCCCAAGGATAGGTAGGCTGCTCTGATATCTCTGTAGCTGCAGCTTTCCTTTGACTGGATGGTACATTGGGTAAGCTTCTGGGTAAGGGGGGAATGAATAAGAAAGGAATATGGTATCCTCTGGTGAAGAAAGGAATATGGTATCCTCTGGTGAAGAAAGGAATATGGTATCCTCTGGTGATGAGCCTTTGTACCCAAGCATCTGTGGTTATGGTTTGCCAGGCAGAACGGTACAAGGAAAAATGACCCCCGACTGCTTCTAGAGGAAAGTAATCGGGCTGCTCCTCCAGAGAAAGATTCCCTGGAACCCCGGTTTCTTGGACCTCCCCTGCCCCGAACGGGGCATCTTCCTTTAGAATCCCCCCCCCCCCGCCTCTAGGGGAAAACTCAGCCTGAGAGTCATAGAAAGGACCCTGAGACTTTTTGTGCCACATTTTCCCACTCTTCTGATTCCTATAATAAAACCATTGAGGAGAAGATAAACGGACACCCACGGCAGATAGGGTCTTACCGTCCTGTTCACATCTGGCCAATGTATCTTTTACCTTGGAGCCAATCAAAGTAGTGGTCTCAATAGAGGCGTTAAGGAAGGAAGCCTTGAAGGGATCTGCAAAGTCACAAAAGTGCATCCAGGCATGGCGTCTCATGACTATGCCTGCACCCGCAGCTCTCACCGCTCCTTCAGTAGCATGTGATATCAAACGCATTGAGGAATTGGAAACAGATTCAAGGGTCACTAACTGAGAGGCCACCTTGTCTCGGACCTCATCAGAAACTGCTCCTGCCAAGGTCTCAGAGAGTTCGGACACCAAGTCTCTCTATAGCCTTGTGAAATGTGCCAGGTAGTTCAAGAACCTAACAGCAAAGGTTGATGATGTGAAAACTTGCTTCCCTAATCTGTCCACTGCCCAGGAATCCTTATTGGGTGGGTGAACAGCCTGGGTCTCCTCTGCCAGTTCCTTCTTTGTACTGGCAGCCACCACCATGGCATCTACTGGGCACTTCTGTAGGAGAAAGGATTTTGTCCGGCCTACGAGGTATGGCCTCCACAGAGTCTGGTACCTGCCACGCATACTGCACGTTCAGTTTGACGAGCTCATCGGCAGGTGGGGTAACCCAGAAGGTAGGGGGCTGGGCACGAAAAGCCTGCAGGAACACAGACTCCTCTGAGGAAGGGTTAGAAGACTTCCATTCACCTCTCTGCTTTAAAATGTTGAGGATGTCACCAAAGGAAAACTCATCAAAAGGTGAACGTGGGGACCCCTCCCCTTCATCGTAATCTGTGTCTTCGGTCACGACTCTTCTGTGAAGTCCATGTGCTTCCTCTTACACGTAGTCTTGCGGTGAACTTAGTCAGTGGGAGACTCTGGGAAAGTTTGCAAGGATGGTGTCTCCAGGGGGAGAATGGCCCAAGACTCTTGCCCCCAGAGTCCGAGGGTTGCGACTTGAGACAGCTGAGGCTCAGAGGAAGTAGTAGTCTCCGGCAGAGGCGGCCGAGAAGCAGAGACCAGTGTCCTCTCCAAGGCCGGGAAAGTCAGCCCGCCCAAGGAGGGATGCCTCGAAACCTCCACAGAGGTCAAAGGAGTATAAGTAGGAGTCTGTGCAGAAGGGTAATAAACTCCAGAAGGGAGAGGCACTTTTGAAGGGGCAGGAATTCCTCTGGCCAAAAGCAGCTGGTCTATAAGACACACCACATTATGTTCAGAAAGGCTTCTGGTAGACCTCATTGAAAACCCTAAAGGTGATTCGGGCCTGTCCAAAAAAGAGCTAGCACGACCACTGAAAGAAGGTGTCTGAATAGGTAATGTCTGCACCATAACTGGCGATGTTTGCATAGTCTGCACCACTAAAGCCGGCGCAGAAGTGGTATGCACCGAAATCAATGTTGTGGAAGATTACTGCACCGACAACGGTGTTGTCAAAATTGGAGTTGTCTGCACTGAAACCATCAGCGCCGGAAAAGACTGCACCGAAGAAATTGTCTGTGCCGAGGGGATCTGTGCCGAGAAAACTGTCAGCGCTGAAGGCGTCTGCGCCAAGAAAACTGTCAGTGCTGAAGAAGTCGGCACCGAGAAACTGGATGATGCCGAAGGAGTCTGCACCAAGAAACTGGACAGTGCCGAAGGAGTCTGCACAGAAAAACTGGACGGTGCCAAAGGAGTCTGCACAGTGAAACTAGACAGTGCCGAATGAGTCTGCACCGACAAACTGGATGGTGCCGAAGGAGCTTGCACCGAGACGTCAGTCACAGCCAAAGATGACTGCGCCGATATACCAACCGGTACCGAGAAAGTCTGCACTGAACTAGTCAGTTCCGTAGTAGTCTGCACCATGAAAGCTGAAGTCTGCGTCGAAAGCAACAGTGTAGAGGGACCAGCAGACATAATCGGAGACAGAGTCAAGTGAGTCGATGCCGAAGCAGCTGCTGGCACCGATGACTCTGACAATTTAGCCTTTTTAAGTTTCAATTCCTTAGGGTCTCCAGAGGGAGAGGATGGAAGAAACTTAGACCTTTTATGTTGTTTGAAAGGAGGAGAAGATTCCTACGACCCAGAAATAGCCTCCCATAAAGAAGTCTTAACGAGACCCTTTAGTACTAATTTATTTTTACATTCGTTCAAAGTCCTGGCAGAAAAACCTTTACAAATCTGACAGGGTGGCTTCACTGTGAGATGAGGCACGCCCAAACAGTAAACACACAAGTCATGCGTGTCAGAGTGAGGCAGCTTGTGTCCGCACTCCGAACACCTCTTAAAGCCTGGACTCCCTTTTTTCTCAGACATTATATCAACAAAATATTCAAAAACTAGGCACACACACATTGTAGGAAGGCCCAAGTGAGGGCGAGGAAAGACTACCTACAAAGGTAGTAGAAGATACCAAAAAGGTACAGGTAATAAAGAAAAGGAAGATATGACTTAATAAAGCCAAAAAACTAAGAATTCTGTGAGACAAAACTCAAAAAATTATCAAAATATACACTTAGCTGGAGAGGAGCGGCTCGACACAGCTGAACAGCAATGTGGCAAACTAGATCTGAGGTAACAGGGAGAAGGGCATGATGGGTAAAATCTTAGCTCGAGAGGTTTGTGGCTGACGCGAGCTTGAAAAAAAGGCCGGCTCGGTTCCGAGGTCGGAACTGAATCCCCCAAGAGTAAGGAATAAACGAAGATTAACACCATCAGATCATGTTTTTTGATGTGTTCACTTTTTTTTCCCTTTTGTTTCTTAATTTTAAGATTCCAAGATATTCGAAATAAGAAGTGGACCCATGTGTATATATATATATATATATATATATATATATATATATATATATTTATATGAAATACTGAGACACAGGGCTTAGAAACCACACTGTTACATACTACAAGGACATAAGTCTCACCAGCCATACTGGTCCTACAGAGGCTGCCTTGAGAGACAATGTTTCATGAATTTACTTAGTTTGCATAATTTCCTTGGGAAGTACTTTCATGGGGAAACCACATATGTATGTAACTGGGTCAATTAGCAGTAAAATTCAAAACCATTAGTCAGAGGCTAAACATCTGTGTAGAGAGTCCCCCATTCTTTATTTTAAAAATTCTGTTTTTCCCCCAGAGATTGTTGTTTTTATCTCTTTTACATTGTATAGTACGTCTGTGAGGTATGTTTTATTGTTTTTTTTTTTTTTAATTTAAGATAATGGCTACTGGAAAAAAGTCTACCTAGATAGAAAACAAAATTTGCAGGAAGACTTGGGCATAAACAAGAAGAGTAAACTTCTGAAATGTCATTGTGTCCAAAGACACAGAGGAGTCCTGATGGGAAATAGGACATGAAGTAGCCTCATCTTAAAGGCACACATAACATGAAGTGGTCTCCTCTAAGAAGTCTGTGAAAGACTGGAGCAGCCAAACCTTAATTATGGAGATCCAAAAAATGTGCAAGTGAAGTTGTGCTAAAGTTCTGTAGTATAAAAATGCAAAAAAAAAAAATATATATATATATATATATATATATATATATATATATATATATATATATATATATATAAAAGTTATTAATGACAAAACATCTTGCCCATGAAGCACTTCATACCTGTTAAGGAAGGAGAAAGAAAATACAACTCCATCACAACCTTACATAAGAAAAGTTCCAGCTCACGGTTTGCTACTAGTAATTCAAAGCTCCTCCATTCTACTAGTTAAGTTGTTTCTGGAAAGTGGTTTTCTTGTGTAAGACGGATTCTATGAACCCAACCCTGGCTACTTTTTTGGTCATTTAGAGTTAGACATATATGCTTAAATATCTGTAAGATGAAGCAGAATGCCACCACCTATACTGCACAAGGATTTTTATACAACAGTAAATGCTCAATGTGGCACTCAGGTTAGCATCTGGAGCAAGAGACAATGTGGACTTTGTGTGATAAATGGGGCACTATCAGAATCACACTGCACCCTTTTGCTTGAACTTTGAGTACTCACACAAAGAGTGGAAGTGTTGGGATATAAATACATGAGCCTCCCTTCTACAGCACTGATAAATAATTCATCCCAGCAAAATGTCTTCACACTTGGACCTTCCGGTAATGTAAGCATGCTTTGGGTTTTCAGACATGAAAAGGTCGTTCTCAGAAAACTTGCATTTGATGAAGATCGCTTAAGAATACTCTTGTTGATCTTATGGTCATAATCTATACGGTCTAACCTACTAAAATGTTGGCCGATTTCTATGGCTGAAATGTGCTGGATCTCCCAAATTATTACCAAGTTATGAGTCCATTGCCAATGTTACATGGTCTCTGAGCATGAGCACCTTGAATAAGTACCCAAATTTTTCATTAAATATAGATTTGCTTATGTATATCATAACTGACCCTAGAAGAAAGCAGTCCAGAGCATCTAAAAGGCTAGGAAAACTGTCCTCATTTCAGCAGGTGCTGAGATGAACTTTCATATGTTTCAGAGGTCAGGCTCTCCTCATTCTCCAAGCCTAAAAATTACACACTGCCCCTGTTTAGAAGACTCCAATACATAACTTGCAAAGGAATCTGGGAATATGGAGGAGATATAAATTATTTTGGTTAAAGAGCTCTATTGTTAGTCTGAATGACTGGCAAAGGACCATGGGAAAGATCACTTAAAGAAGTAGGTTAGTCTTGCTCTGTAAGAACCAGGCAACCTGGCTTGCTCACTTCTCTCAGGAGGTGAGGAGGATTTCAGGTGCTCAGTGAGCACACTAGAAGGTGTGATGTCATTAGTAGAGACCAAGGAAAGCCAACTCCTGTGCTCAAGGAAGGTGGACAGAGGTACTTACTAGTAACATCCATTGCAGAAGTGAAAAACAACCAGCACAGAAATCATGTTGCACACCCATTTCCCTTCTGTAACCGAGCATCTGCAGGGATGTAGAATTGTAAAACAGGAAACTCGTCAAATCACCCCCAATTGCTGCTTAATGATGGCTTCTCTTGTCCAACTGTCATCTGTGGTGATGAGGGAATGGAAGGGTTGATAGGCCAAGAGGGAGATGATAATCAGCAGGCAGTAGTGGTGGTGGTAAAACCGGCACAAAAGTAGATCTGGGTGCACCAGTTAAAGCATCTGGGATCAGACCAAAAACATTACTAATACCCTGGCCAATTTCCTGGAATACTAAATGACAGCCTACACAGAAGCTGTTAAAACAGAGATTACTTCCAAGGAAAGACACTGCGCAAGGCAGAAATTCAACTCAAGACCTAAAAACTGTCTCATCTATAAAGAATACAAGTGTGTTGTCTGAAACTTTCTAGTGATCTTAAGAAGGTAAAATAGCTTTACAGTCTTAGCTAATATCTGCTTATTTGTTATTCATAACACTGCTCACAGTCATTCCCAGAGGAATGGGAAGATACAGATCTCAGGTTGTGGATATCATCACTCCTAAGCTTATACAAAGATGTGAGGTGCAGAGGACAAGACAAATGGTATGATCTTGAAATGAAAACATTTCTCTGCAGGAAGAAATAATAACACTTCCAGTGGTAATATGGAAATAAATATCTTAGCATGCTAAAGATTTAGAATTGACTGTCTGTGCATAATTGTGGTAAGATAATGTGTTGTTAGTATTTTTAACATTTAGTAAAGAATGGAAAAATTAAAGTGTTCAAAGTCTATAATCAACTGAAAGGTACAGTCTATAACTGTAGTAAAGGGGGGTAAATGTCCCTGTAAAACTCTGGTATTGTAAGCTATATGGTCCTCTTTAGTAGAGGCTGGGCCTTTTGACACAAAGCTAGCACACTGAAGATAGGTTGAGAGGCCATAGGAAAATAGCAGTGTTGTAAGGTAAACCTCTACTGAGGAGGTGAATTATTCATCACTATCAGATAATTGTTCTCCAAATCATTACAAAGAAGATTTGCCTTCTGACCACTTGTTCCACTAACAAGAAACTGCTTGCATGATGGCAACGTAATTAGCAGAACAGACTCCATTAATGCTAACTCTGGGGGCTGTTGCTAAAATCAGACACAGGTTTGATCCTTCTCTTTTAGGATGAGGTAAGGCCCAAAGGCTTAATTTCACTGTGATGAGACTCTTACATGAGAAATGCATCCGGTGTTTTGGTGCCTTGTAGAATTCCTGAATGGATACTTCCCCCTACAATTGCCCCTTCACTTCTGCCACTATGTCTTTAACCTCTTAACCAAACAGATTTGGAACTCAAAAAAAGGGAATTCATCCTTTCTTCTTGGATCATATTAAATAATCTACAGAATGACCTAGGATGACCTCAAGACCCTGTCCCACAAGTCATCTACAATGTACAAAGAGTAAGTAGGAGCTGACTACAGGCTTTCCACAGTTCTTTTAAGTGTTTTGTTCTCTGTTATACTAAGGGATCAGTGAGAAGTTACCTTTCTGAAGTGAAACACAGTGCCAGTCCAGATGCCCTTTGCCACTCAGCTGATAAAGATGGACAAAGTCCTTACTGTAATTCAGGCAACCCTGCACTAAATAGGAAATATCTGCCTAGGTGCTGGAAGAGTTGACAAGAGAGGATGGGATGGTCAGCTGATGCTGAGTCACCATCCAGGGAAGACTAGGTTTAGCCTGCAGCAGTGCTGGCGCCTTTGAAGCATATATTGTCCAGGGCCAAGTGCAGGCCCATGGTGTAGCCTTTATGGGGGGGGGGGGGAATGAGCATGCAAGCAGAGAAAACATATCAGGCTTTTGCATCTATGAGCATGTACACTGGCCTCCAGGTTGAGGAAGCAGGTTAGGGCCAAAATTAGGAAAAGTCTTAAGGCTACCTGGATAGTAACTGCACCACTACTGGGTCTCAACCCACTGACGGGAAATGAACAGACACAGTCATGGCTAGTGGTTAAATGTCTGGCCTTCACAGGTGACAGAAAATATCTACATCTATTATCTATCTAAGACTGAAAGGAGGCAAACCACAGATTTTACTATTCCAACAATTTAAGCAGTTCATAGGAGATTACTACGATAACTTCTTAAAAGCCCTTACAAGTCTAGCCAATATAACCTGATTTTACCAAATATATGGCTTCTGGGGCAAGAGGATGTCATGAGTTTGTGCCTATGCCTTGCATACCTTACAGACTGCCAATGTCCATAGCGGACACAGATACTACCCCCAGGTGTGAATTTGCGATTCCCCATCCATTGATCCAAATTGTGTTTGAAGAGGGCCAGGGAAAGGCTCTGCTTAAAGTGAATAGTAAGCCTGTTCCAAAGAAGGGTAAATCTCTGAGACGCATATCTGTGTCTCCAGCATATTTTGCTTCAGTCGCTGATTAAGTTTAGATCCCTAGATCAGGTGACCCTCATGCTGTTTGACTTGTGGATATGTATTAGCTCCATTAGGGCTGGATTTGTGAGTGTCCTGCAGGTCAGGCATAGGTCACCCCTTAATAGTTGGTAGGAAACAGAGTAATGAGATAGGCCTTTTAGTCTATCCACACAGGGCATGTTTTTGACACCCTGTATTTTCATTGTGAGGAACCTCTGAGGTCGCTCCTGCTGTTGCAAGTGCCTAGTAAAGTTCATACCAAATACCACACTGTACTCAATTACTGATATAATAAAGGCCGAGTATAGTCGGACTATACTTTCCTTGGAACTGGATGTCATACCTTACTTTTAAGTTGTGCCACATAGAAGGAGTTCCTTACCACTGTGGACACAACTGTGTACCTACATCTCTCACCTCTGAGTCTACTCTTAGGGTTGCGCTACTGACGTTGTAATTTCCAGGGGTATTTGATTTCCCAGTGTGTATGATGATGCATTTTTTTTCCGCATTTAGTATTAGGCCATGGTTCTGGCACCAATCATTTGTCTGATCTAGACCCTCCTGAAGGATATCTACATTGTTTGGGGATTCAATGATAGTCACAGCTTGCAGTTGTTGGCAAACTTTGTCATCCAGAGGCCTTCCACATTAGCCTTGACTTCAGAGAAGTATATTCTGAACAAGAGAGGTCTCAGCACTGAACCCTGTGGGACACCACTAGTAACTGGCCTCTTGCTAGATCTGGATTCACTCACTTTAACCACATCTGCTGTGAGACAGATGGCTATCCATTTGTTGACACAGGGATTTATGCCTAGTTTTCTTAGTTTATTTATAATAACTGACTAGGGAATTGTGTCAAATGCCTTGGCCAGGTTAAAGTAGGCAGTAAGCACTGTTTAACCCTCATCCTTTGCCTTAGTGACTTTCTCTAAGAAATCCACCAGATTCAGTAGTCACAGAATAACTCCAAAAAAAGTTTAATGTGAAGCGCTTTTCATCTTCCACCTTTGGAAGACTTCATCAGACAAAAGAAAAAAAACTTCATACACAGTTTTAAAAGGAAAAATGCGCCAAAGCAAAGCACAGTAATTGGATTCAGCCACCATTCAATTTAAATACTAAGTTAAATAATTAAAAGTGTTCTGCGTCAAAAACCTTTTTCTTGTGTTAAAAAAGCTCATATCAGCAAAATAAAATCATTCATTTAAAACTTCTGTTTAAAACTTTCATTTTAGAAAAAACAAAATGCAAAACTGTACTCTAACATAAAGAACAAAAATGCTGAATGAAACGCATAAATGTAGGAAAACATAATTTTAAATATATGCTTGGAGTGTAAAAGAAGAAAAGAACGTAATAATAATAATAAGTATAAAATTAGTACAAATATAACAACAGACTACTGCTCACAACACCAAGAGGTGACAGTGTCTGAAGCAAAAATGTCAACTATGGACAGAGTGTCAAATACCTAAAAGTACAAATACATACAGGAAACTGTGTTCTAAGACCTAAAATGTTGAAAAATTTAAAAACAAATTTTTAGTACTAGACTATAAAAATGTGCAAAGGAACTCAAGATGAAAAACAGGAATAAACTACAACAGTTGCTACCTTTTGCTAACATGAAATGAAATACTGTATGTGTCACCTCAATAGACTTCTCAACTTCAAAATACAAGTCAAAGATGTGACCTCATTTAAACCAGGGGGAGTGTAGGAATTCAGCCTAAGCTGCCAAACAAGTTCACGTTTCTCTAACAGTAACTGATGTGGTCCACCTTTTTCATCAACCACTACCTGATCTGTCACTTTAAACAAAAAAGCACGGGTAGGATTCACGTTACAGTGTCTCGCTAAGGCATTGGTACTACTCTTATTCCTTATATATGTGTGTTCATAAATCCTTTCTTTTAAATTCCTGTCAGTTTTGCAGATATAAAAAGCCGGACATGACTGACAGGAAGCCAGGTAAACCACTGATTTAGAACTACAACTGTACCAGCCTCTGGCTTTAAACATGTGTTGATTCACTTGTGAAACTAGACCCTGTAGAAATGAATTTACAATAATTACATGCCTCACATTTCTATGTGCCCTCTGTTCTAGTGGGTTTCATAATCGTACTTTCCATGATACTTTTTAGATTTCTACCTTTTCTAAAAATAATAACTGGTTCGTCACCTAATTTCTCTACTAAATCCTTCTCAAAGGTCAATAAGTGCCAATTTCTTCTAAGGATGCTGCTAATGAACTCCGCTTCCAAAGTAAAAGGGGTAATAAAACTCTTCTTGTAACAAACCAAGTCTGTACCTGTTGAGCCCACGACTACTGGTGGTGAACTTGTACTGGGCACCACCACACTCAATTCTTCTTCCACATCCAAAACTAAATCTCTTTTTACGGTAAGGATGGGATTAAAAATACCGGACAGTCTCTTACTACAAACCTCTCTTACCACCTCATCAACTAATGATTCTGGGTAACCACAACTCATAAACATGTGCTTCAGCAAGATACATTCATCGTCAAATGACATGTCTTCAGATGTCATTCGAGCTGCTCTTACCAACTTGTCCCTTTAGGACAGATTTCTTCTGATGGAACAGGTGACAACTGGAAAAGTGCAGCAATGTGTTGGAATACATAGGCTTCCTGAAAGTTTTAGCTAAATAGCCTTTACGTACAGTGTCCCTTACCAATTTCAAATCTAAATAACTGATAGTGTCCTCTTTGTGTGTGTGAATCTTAAGAAAGAAGTACTGTTCTTTAATGCCTCCACAAAGCTACATGCATCATCTGCACTCCCTTGAAACATGATGAAAATATCATCCAAAAACCTATTGTAAAGCTTTACTTTCTTGTGGATGTCTTTACTAAATATGTGTCCGTGTTCCCACTGTGCTAGAACAAAATTAGCATAACTTGCCCCACATGGGGAAACCATCGCTACCCCCTACCACTTGCTTGTAGATGTTGCCATTGAAACTGACGTAGTCGTTCAAAATCACATCCAGTAATTCTTGAATCAAACGTATTTCATCACTCTCTGCTCCATAAGAAATAAGTTTCTTAGTGATATAGTCTAACCCTATGTCGTGTGGGATGGAGAAATAAAGGTCCACTAAATCTATTGTTAAGAAAAAAATGTTGTTATGGAATATACATTTTTCTAAATTTTTCAAAAAAGCCCAAGAGTCTTTGCATATCTGTTCCTCTCTCACTACATATTTTTTAATAAGTCATCCACAAACTTAGAGCATGCATATGTAATAGAAGACATTGTATTCACCAAAGCCCTCATAGGAGGGTTTTCAATGTTTTTATGTAGTTTAGGTAAACCAAACAAATTGGGTGTTCTTGGCTTCAAAATCTCACGGTAATTATAAACGTCAACACCGACCAACACTTCTATCAACAAATCCCTAAGGAAGGAAAATATTCTTTTATAAGCAATATTCATTTCATTAAGGCTGGACCTCACGTAGATCTTACTATCTAGCACGTCAAACATTCTGTTGTCATAGTCATCATTGTCCATGATCACCAAACCTCCACCTTTGTCCGGTTTCAAAAACCGGACCGGTAAGGCTCTGACCAATCTCAAAGCTTCAGCTTCATCCTCAGTTATGTTCTTAATAACATTTTTTCTAGCACTCATACGTAGAGACCTCAAATCGGCCTCACACATGTGCTCGACCAAAGATAGAGTGGGTCACATGGGTGGGTTTTACATACTAGCCACTCTTAAAGGGTCATTGATGTAACCCATACCTCCAAAAATTACAGACAAGTTCAATTTTCGAATATATAATTTCAAATCAATCAAAACCCCTGGTAAGTCAAAATGCTCCTCGGGTACGAAAGTCAAACCCTTACTGAAAAGTTCACACAACTCCTGGCAAATGGTGTAACTTGAGAAATTGTACACCTTGAAGTCACCACTACCATTCAACAAAATGACAGGTGCATTAGTTATCTGTTGTACTTGTGATTCTCCTTCATGCCCCTCGTGTTGTATCTCCGTGGGTGGTTCTGGCCCCTGTTGGAAAAAGAATCATTAATTTCGTTACTGTTGTAGTGGTTGTTGCCAACCGCGTTGGTGACAGGATGCTTGTCAGCAATGTTGTCCCTCCAGCTGCCCTCAAACAGATCTAGATCGCGGACTCCTGGTCCTACCCTCACGGGTACCTCAGGATCGTTCCCATTGACCGTGTTCACAACATTTGTACATTGTGCAAGGGCATGACCAAATATACCCTTACCTTGAGAGGGTGGTGGTTTTGGGTATGCAACCCAATTCTTATAGTCACTGATGTCCCTTCTCAGTTTCTTGAGTTTCACTTCCGTGTTCTTGATTAATTGTTGGTCAATAGAAGAAAACACCATTTTATAATCATAATGGTACCTTATGAACTCAGGGTGTGTTTTAATGTCATCATTTAAAACTGTGATTTCGTTAGTTATCACAGAACAGAAGTTTTAAATGAATTATTTTATTTTGCTGACATGAGCTTTTTTAACACAAGAAAAAGGTTTTTGATGCAGAACAATTTTAATTATTTAACTTAGTATTTAATTAGTTAATTGAATGGTGGCTGAATCCAATTACTGTGCTTTGCTTTGGCGCCTTTTTCCTTTTAAAATTGTGTATGTGAAGTTTTTTTCTTTTGTCTGATGAAGTCTTCCAAAGGTGGAAGATGAAAAGCACTTCACATTAAACTTTTCTGGAGTTATTCTAGCCAGATCGGAGCCTGTGTTGTTTTTTCATTTTGGGGAGTTGTTTGTTCCAGTTATTTTCAAGCGTTTGTATTTCATGGCTACCGACAATGGTTTGGATTTCT
This sequence comes from Protopterus annectens, assembly GCF_019279795.1. NCBI lineage: Eukaryota > Metazoa > Chordata > Ceratodontiformes > Protopteridae > Protopterus > Protopterus annectens. The sequence continues at coordinate 184,090,192 of NC_056735.1, forward strand.
CTGTTGAGTTTACTCCTCAGCCATCACTGCTACCTGGTTCTGGTGTGAGTGAAACAACTAATCTCACACAACTGTTACAGTTAATAAATGAAAAGCTTGAGAATTTGTCCATGGGAGTGGACAGTTTATCGCAAACTAGTGCTGCAGTAAGACCGAAGGTCACAGCAGGTTCTATTACAGGAAAGCAAACATGTGAGTGTTTGGCTTTAGCTAACAGTGCTGTTAACAAAGTTGGAACTGATGGAATGAATTTTGCTGTCAAACACAGCTCGCCTGTAAGCAGAGGCAGTGGCAAAGGCCCTATCCATTTAAACTCAACAACCGAGTCCTCCGCGGGGCTTATAGGGCTCCCTAATGTTGCAGAATGGTTAAAAACACAACCAGCTTTTGGATTTAACTGCAAAGATGTCATTAGTGAACGCTCGGCTGGAGGAGGTGAGTCTTTATCTCTTAAGTTAAAAGAGATTGATCGAAAAATGTTAAAACTAAAAAAGTTACAACTGGAAGTACATTATTTTGGAGTGTGTAAGAAACAGGGTGTAGTACCGAAAGGTTTGCGATCCTGGCAATACCCTTCAGGGTTAGAGGCGGAGACAGTGTTTTACAATGAACTTTTAATGTTGTTTGACAAGCACAGTACTGAATTAATGGACATGATGTGCAAACATTATTCTATTTCTATTGAGGCTTTAATTAACGAAAACACAGTTTTAAATAATGACATTAAAACACACCCTGAGTTCATAAGGTACCATTATGATTATAAAAGATTGTTTTCTTCTATTGGCCAACAATTAATCAAGAACACGGAAGTGAAACTCAAGAAACTGAGAAGGGACATCAGTGACTATAAGAATGGGGTTGCATATCCAAAACCACCACCCTCTCAAGGTAAGGGTATATTTGGTCATGCCCTTGCACAACGTACAAATGTTGTGAACACGGTCAGTGGGAACGATCCTGAGGTACCCATGAGGGTAGGACCAGGAGTCTGCGATCTAGATCTGTTTGAGGGCAGCTGGAGGGACAACATTGTTGACAAGCATCCTGTCACCAATGCGGTTGGCAACAACCACTACAACAGTAACAAAATTAATGATTATTTTTCCAACAGGGGCCAGAACCACCCACGGAGATACAACACGAGGGGCACGAAGGAGAATCACAAGTACAACAGATAACTAACGCACCTGACATTTTGTTGAATGGTAGTGGTGACTTCAAGGTGTACAATTTCTCAAGTTACACCATTTGCCAGTTGTATGAACTTTTCAGTAAGGGTTTAACTATCGTACCCGAGGAGCATTTTGATTTACCAGGGGTTTCGATTGATTTGAAATTATATATTCGAAAATTGAACTTGTCTGTAATTTTTGGAGGTATGAGTTACATCAATGACCCTTTAAGAGTGGCTAGTACGTACAAACCACCCGTGTGTCCCACTCTATCTTTGTTCGAGCACATGTGTGAGGCCGATTTGAGGTCTCTACATATGAGTGCTAGAAAAAATGTTATTAAGAACATAACTGAGGATGAAGCTGAAGCTTTGAGATTGGTCAGAGCCTTACTGGTCCGGTTTTTAAAACCGGACAAAGGTGGAGGTTTGGTGATCATGGACAATGATGACTATGACAACAGAATGTTTGACATGCTAGATAGTAAGATCTACGTGAGGTCCAGCCTTAATGAAATGAATATTGCTTATAAAAGAATCTTTTCCTTCCTTAGGGATTTGTTGATAGAAGGGTTGATCAGTGCTGACGTTTATAATTACCTTGTGGTTTTGAAGCCAGGAACACCCAATTTGTTTGGTTTACCTAAACTACATAAAAACATTGAAAACCCTCCTATGAGGGCTTTGATGAATGCAAGGTCTTCTATTACATATGCATGCTCTAAGTTTGAGGATGACTTATTAAAGAAATATGTAGTAAGTGAGAAACAGATATGCAAAGACTCTTGGGCTTTTTTGAAAAATTTAGAAAAATTTATATTCCATAACAACATTTTTTTCTTAACAATAGATGTGGTGGACCTTTATTTCCCATCCCACACAACATAGAGTTAGAATATATCACTAAGAAACTTATTTCTTATGGAGCAGAGAGTGATGAAATACGTTTGATTCAAGAATTACTGGATGTGATTTTAAACAACTACATCAGTTTCAATGGCAACATCTACAAGCAAGTGGTAGGGATAGCGATGGGTTCCCCATGTGGGGCAAGTTATGCTAATTTAGTTCTAGCACAGTGGGAATACGAACACATATTTAGTAAAGACATCCACAAGAAAGTAAAGCTTTACAATAGGTTTTTGGATGATATTTTCATCATGTTTCAAGGGAGTGCAGATGACGCATGTAGCTTTGTGGAGGCATTAAACAACAATACTTCTTTCTTAAGATTCACACACACATACAAAGAGGACACTATCAGTTATTTAGATGTGAAATTGGTAAGGGACACTGTACGTAAAGGCTATTTAGCTAAAATTTTCAGGAAGCCTACATATTCCAACACGTTGTTGCACTTTACCAGTTGTCACCCGTTCCATCAGAAGAAATCTGTAATAAAGGAACAGTTGGTAAGAGCAGCTCGAATGACATCTGAAGACATGTCATTTGACGATGAATGTATCTTGTTGAGCACATGTTTATGAGTCGTGGTTACCCAGAATCATTAGCTGATGAGGTGGTAAGAGGTTTGTAGTAAGGGACTGTCAGGTATTTTTAATCCCATCCTTACCGTAAAAGAAGGAGATTTCGTTTTGGATGTGGAAGAAGAACTGAGTGTGGTGGTGCCCAGTAAAAGTTCACCACCAGTAGTCGTGGGCTCAACAGGTACAGACTTGGTTTGTTACAAGAAGAGTTTTATTACCCCTTTTACTTTGGAAGCGAAGTTCATTAGCAACATCCTTAGAAGAAATTGACACTTATTGAGCTTTGAGAAGGATTTAGTAGAGAAATTAGGTGACAAACCAGTTATTATTTTTAGAAAAGGTAGAAATCTACAAAGTATCATGGAAAGTACGATTATGAAACCCACTAGAACAGAGGGCACATACAAATGTGAGGCATTTAATTAATGTAAATTCATTTCTACAGGGTCTAGTTTCACAGTGAATCAACACATGTTTAAAGCCAGAGGCTGGTACAGTTGTAGTTCTAAATCAGTGGTTTACCTGGCTTTCTGTCAGTCATGTCTGGCTTTTTATATCTGCAAAACTGACAGGAATTTAAAAGAAAGGATTTATGAACACACATATCATATAAGGAATAAGAGTAGTACCAATGCCTTAGCGAGACACTGTAACGTGAATCCTACCCGTGCTTTCTTGTTTAAAGTGACAGATCAGGTAGTGGTTGATGAAAAAGGTGGACCACATCAGTTACTGTTAGAGAAATGTGAGCTTGTTTGGCAGCTTAGGCTGAATTCCTACACTCCCCCTGGTTTAAATGAGTTCACATCTTTGACTTGTATTTTGAAGTTGAGAAGTCTATTGAGGTGACACATACAGTATTTCATTTCATGTTAGCAAAAGGTAGCAACTGTTGTAGTTTATTCCTGTTTTTCATCTTGAGTTCCTTTCCACATTTTTATAGTCTAGTACTAAAAATTTGTTTTTAAATTTTTCAACATTTTTAGAACACAGATCCTCTAAGATCTTAGAACACAATTTACTGTATGTATTTGTACTTTTAGGTATCTGACACCCTGTCCATAGTTATTGACATTTTTGCTTCAGACACGGTCACCTCGGTGTTGTGAGCAGTAGTCTGTTGTTATATTTGTACTAATTTTATACTTATTATTATTATTATTATAATAAAAATGTAAATATTGGCTGTTTAAATGCGCTCCTTTAGATGTAAAGTATTTGAATAAAAATAATGAGGAGAGCGTGAGGCAGATGATTGATTTTAGCGTATTACAACTATTTCACAGTTCAAGATATGTTATCTGTACGCCAAAGGCAAAGAGTTTTTAAACGTTACCAGTTTAACTAAAAGTATTCAAGCGTTACTGACTTAACCAAGTTGTTTAATCAACCAAGTCTTCCAAGCAGATAATTTTTAAGCGTTACCAGCTTAACTGAAACTTTTAAGCATTACCAGCTTAACTGAGTCGTATAATCGACCGAGTCTTCCAAGCAAGTATTCCAAACAATGCGACGTTAACAGCGTTTCACTTCTCGGACAATAAATCCCTTATATGAATACAGCAACGTTCGTTTCACCTCGTTTCTCCAACAAAAAAGCGGATCGACCAAGATAGTAATCCAAAAGCCTTATGTTTATTTAAAATACAACAGATTGGCAAGCGCTTTCACCCATAGGCTTCATCAGGCCACGTATAACAGATATACATTTCAAATTAATTTATAGTTTAATTCATACCAACGTCACTTCCTTTAATTAATTCATCACTTCACCCACATTACTAGGATTACGCGTTTCTATGTATATTATTAAAAAATCAATATGCAGAGAAGTTGCAATAAAAGCATCATCATTCTAAATACTTAATGAAAGTTTACAAAAAACATACTCTAGGTTAAAATGGCAACATATATACATAAAATAAATCAACAATTTCACTTATATACATTTTAGCGCTTTTCACGCACTTTTATATAAACTAAATCAGTATATGAAAGCTGTATTATTATATGCATTATAAAATAGTGTATTTAAATTAAAACTTAATATAAATATATAACATGTATGTATCAAACCTGGAAACAAATATTATAAGTTAATATAAATATTAATATAAGTAAATGATTTGGTGGGCTCTGGCTGGAAAATATTCCAAATTAATAGTGCACATATAATATAAATGATGATGTGCACTCAGGCTAGATGGCAGGCCATATTAAAAGTAGACATATGTTAAATACTCGAATAATAAAGTGTCACATTATAATTTTAAAAATGAATTAATAGATAAATAATTTTTGCAGTCCTCACATAAAAAATGTATAAAAAATATTAGATAATTATGTAAGGAGCATTTCTTTCTACAAGCTTAAAATTCATATAAAATATTTAAAGCTCAGTGATGTACCTATGGTCATGTCACTAAAATTCATTACATAATATGTACCTAACAACCTATCATTGTACTGTTTACTATTACATAAATATTTATCTAATGTATTTATGTATATATATGGTAATCAATACACTTTACATATATATAATGCATTTCAACAACCTTCTATATAACGTTTATCAAAAAATATGTAGTGCAAAATCTATTGCATTCCCTAGTTTCATATCATATCAAATGTCTAATAGGCAAACAGTAGACTGTCTAAATAATATCCAAGTTGGCGATGAACATCTAGAAAATGTAACTTTTGTTCCGACCTGTTGGAATAATCAGGGAAGAAGACGGGGAGATCAATCGTCTGGGTTTAGTTTTGCCTCAGAGGAAACCTTAGGCAAGAAGGACAGATTAGTCCGGAGGGACACCCTGTCTTTATGGAAAACTAAGTAAGGAGGACGACTGCAAAGAGCATGAAGTTCAGATACCCTTCTAGCTGAAGTTATGGCTACTAGAAAAAGTGTTTTCCATGAAAGCAACTTAAGAGGGCATGAAGCCGCAGGTTTGTAGGGGGGGGAGAATCAAGGATGCTAGGACCAAATTCAAGTCCCATTGAGGTGGGGGATCTTTGATTGGGGGCTTGAGCAAAAAGACACCTCTTAAAAAGGCTTTGCAGAGTTTATGGGACATGATACTGGAGTCCGAGACACCTACATGAAAGTTAGATATAGCAGCTAGTTGTACTCTAATGGTAGATGAGGAAGAGCCTGAATGAAAGAGCTCTGCCAGGAAGTCTAGGATAGACTGGATAGGTGCAGTGAAGGGGTCTATATTTTTTGATGCTGCCCAGAAGGAAAAACGTTTCCACTTACTATTGTAAATCCTTCTGGTAGAAGACTTGTGAGAGGCTATCAGGATGTTACGGACCGAATGAGAGATTAAGGGAAGCCTGGCTAGGGTAGGAATCGGAGAAACCACGCTGTGAGGTTGAGAGATTGGAGGGAGTGGTGCAGCTGGCCCAACTGGTGGGTCAAAAGATCTGGCACTGGGTCCAGATGCCAAGGCTGCTCCAAGAGGTAATGATGGAGGAACGGAAACCATATCTGTCGAGGCCAGTAAGGGGCAATGAGGATCATGGTGACTCTCGAGGCGATAGCTTTCTGAATTAATTGAGAGATCAGTGGAATGGGGGGGGAAGCATACAGAAGTCCCCGGGGCCAATCGTGGACTAGAGCGTCTCTGGTGGGTTGGCCTGGTAAAGGGAAGAGGGTGAAGAAGTCGAGACACTTGCTGTTTTGGGGAGTAGCAAAAAGATCGCAGCAAGGTCGGCCCCATCTTTGAAAGACTTCTTCCAGCACTGATTTTTTGAGAGACCAATCATGAGGCATGAGAATAGCCCTGCTCAACTTGTCCGCAATCATGTTGGACTTCCCCGGAATGTGCGTTGCTATCAGAAAACGCTGAGAAGAAATCGTCCACTGCCAAAGTCTGAGTGCCTCTCGACATAAGGGGTAGGACTTGGTTCCGCCCTGTTTGTTGATGTACCACACTACGGACATGTTGTCCGTCTGAATTGCAATAGTCCCTGTTGGAAGAGAGTCGTGAAGGGCTTGCAATGCTAAAAGCACTGCTCTCATCTCTAAGAAATTTATGTGCAAGTGGCACTCGAAAGATTGCCACGTGCCCTGGACTGTCCTGCCCTGATAATGCCCCCCCACCCGATCAGGGAGGCATCCATCGTCACCGTGGCGATTGGGGGGGAGGAATGAAGGGTCTGCCTTGGAGAACTTGAGGTGATGTGATCCACCAAGACAGGTGATTCTTGCATGATTGAGTTAGTAGGATGATGTGAGACATCGGGAGCTGTTGGAAGGACCATTGAGAAAACAGCATCCACTGGAGGATCCGCATGTGAAAACGAGCTAAGGGGAGAAATGTAATAGTAGCTGCCATGAGTCCTAATACCTTCAAGACTACCCTGGCTTTGATCTTGTTGCATTGAAGTAGAAGGTAAACTTGTTTGCGGATATCTAATACTCTTTACTCTGTTAGTCTGGCGGAAAGATGAACTGTGTCTAAGGTGGTGCCTATAAAGGTAATAGATTGACAAGACGACAAGGCAGATTTTTCGAAATTTATTGAAATGCCTAGAGCTTGGCAAGTTTGGATGGTGAAGTCTCTGGATAGAAGCAGTTGATGCCTGGTGTTGGCGGTAAGGAGCCAGTCGTTCAAATATGGAAACACCTGGAATCCTTGACGTCTCAAGTGAGCCGCGACCACTGCCATACATTTGATAAACACTCGGGGGGCTGTAATGAGACCAAAGGGCAGGGCTCTGAACTGGTAGTGACTGGCTCCCAGCCTGAAGCTGAGAAACCTCCTGGAGCGTCTGTGCATTTTGATATGGTAGTACGCATCCTGAAGGTCTATCGAGCACATCCAATTGTCCTGACCCAAGAAGGGTAGAATGGACTGTAGCGTGACCATCCGGAATTTTGTTTTCTTCACATACTTGTTTAGCTTGCTGAGATCCAGTATTGGTCTCCAGTCCCCTGTTGTTTTTGATACCAAAAAGAATTTGGAGTAGATTCCGGATCCTTGCTGGTCTGCTGGGACTGGTTGGATAGCTCTTTTTGACAGCAGCTTTGATATTTCTAATGCTGCTTGTTCCCTTAGACTGGCTGGAACGTCTGGAAGGGATCCTTTGGGTTGAGATGGGATGTGAATAAAGGGGATTTTGTAACCCTCGGATATGATCGACTGTACCCATTTGTCTTGAGTGAGGGAAAGCCAGGCTTTTGGGTACAGTGATAATCTTCCCCCGACTGCCTCCGAAGGTGGACAGCCGGGCAGCTCCTCAGGGATGCTGAAAGGGTTTATCAGAGAAAGTTTCTCTGCTACCCTGGTTTTGCGGACCACCTCTGCCCCTAGGGCGGCGTCTATTGTTGTTCCCCCCTCTGCCTCTAGAGGGGAATCGACTTTGTGCGTCAGATGAGACTCCCTGTGGTTTGTGGAACCACATTTCCCCCCCACTCTGACCTTTGGGATAAGGCCTGGAAGGGGTAGAAAAACAGACTCCAACGGCAGAGAGAGTCTTACCTTCCTGCTCGCACCTAGTCAATGTATCCTTCACCTGAGGTCCAAACAACGTTGAGCCATCAAAGGGGGAATTGGTGAAGGACGCCTTGAAAGGGTCCGCAAAATTGCAAAGCCGCATCCAGGCATGACGTCGTAAAGCTACACCTGTGCCTGCGGCCCTACTCGCCCCATCAGCCGCATATGAGATAAGCTACATGGAGGAGTTGACAATCGAATTCAGGGTTGCCAGCTGGGAGTTCATTTTGTCTTGGAACCCCTCAGCTGTTGGATCCTGCATGGCCTCACCCATATCCTTGAGTAAATCCCTCTGGAGATGGGTGAAGTGACACAAGTAGTTCAGCGACCACATGGCAAAGGTCGCTGAGGAAAACATCCGCTTACCATACCTGTCCATGGTCCTAGACTCCTTATTAGGAGGATGGACAGGTACCGAAGGATCGGCTAACTCCTTCTTAGTGGCTGCGGCCACCACCATGGCATCAACAGAGACACCTTTGGATAGGAACTGTTTCTCTTTTGGGGCAGTAATAAATTTTGATGGCCTCCTTGGGGTAGGTTCCACTAAATCAGGGGCCGTCCAAGCCTTCCTTGCCACCACTTCCATGAGGGGGTCAAAGGGAGGGGACACCCAGGAGGTGGAACGGCGAGAGCCAAACGCCTCAAGGTAAACCGACTCGTCCTCTGAAGGGTTAAGGGCGGGCCAGTTCCCCCTCTGTTTAAGTATTTCAAGGATGTCAGCAAAAGAGACATCCTCAGAGGGGGACCGAGGGGAACCTTCAGATTCCTCCAAGTCAGTGTCAGAGATGATAGACTCAGGGGAGTCAATGTGCTTCCTCTTGCACTGTCTCTTCCAAGGGGGCTCTCCTACCGGATCATGAGAGGCCTCGGAAGAGGAGGATATTCCCAATGGGGAAACCTGAGGAGCTGGCTCTTTACGGTCTGTTACAAGGGGGTGGGAAGAAACCACCGGAGGCACTGAAGAGGGAGGAGCTGACGGAGCCGACTGTGGGGTAGACACTGGGTCTAGCACGCTCCGCATGACCTCGAAGGCGCCCCGATCAGCCAAGGCCGAAGGTCCCCGCTCCGAGGAGACAAGGACCCCCCCGGCACCAACAGGGACGGCTCCGAAGCCGATGTCGGAGCCGAACTCACCAGCGCCGACGCTCCGAGAGGGAGAATGGGGTCGGACAAGGGTCCAATGCCACTCGCCCCCTCAGAGCCGACGAGGGAAGCTCGGCGCCGAGATCCCTCTAAAGAGGAAATCGGAGCAGACGACGGAGCCGAAAGGGAAGGTATCGGCTCCGACGCACCGACAGCCACTGCTCCGACGAGCCCCGGCTCCGAACTCAAAAGAGTCGAAGGAGGAATAGAAGCAGGGATGGGAATAGCCGCTGACTGTTGAGTAGGGCTATGCAGCATTTGGACCAGTGCCTCGGACTTGAGAAGTCTACTCACCACCCTTTGTAAGTCATGGTCGGACAGCCTGGAGGACCGGGAGGAATGAGACCTATGGCTCCGCTCCAACAGAAGAGGGGATCCCAGAGCCGAGTGGACGGAGTCGATGGAAGGGGACCTCGACCTCTTCTTTGAAGGTGGCTCCGATAAGACTATCGGAGCCGACTGAGTCATAACAACCTCGGCTCCGGCCGGACCCGAGGTAATGGTTTGAGACTTCGAAACATCGACTCCAGCCGGAGCCAATGTCGAAGCAGCCTTACTGCTCCCGGCAGACGGCTCTGAAGCTGGAGCCGACGGCCTGGAAGTCTTTGAAGGCTTCCACCACACAGACTGGGTCGAGGGGCCTTCAGGCTTTAACAAGCCTCGAAGTATGAGTTTGTTTTTGCGTTCCTGCAGGACTCTAGGGCTGAATGCATGGCAAACAGCACATGAGTCCTGCAGGTGCAAAGGTCCCAGGCAATAGACACAAGAAGTGTGACCGTCTATCAGAGACATTTTATGACAGCACGAATCACACTTCTTGAAGCCTGAGACCTTGGAGTTTTTAGACATCCTAAATAGACTGTATGTAACACAAACACAACACACAAGACACACCCTCTAACCAAATGAAAAAATCCAGTCACACTGAAAAGACAGGGGAAAAACGGGAGTGGGCCAAAGGCCTAAAAGTTAAAAGGGGATAAAAAGGGAATACAAGGGAGACCCGATTTAAACTAAGAAGATACTCTATCAAAAACTAAACTAAACTAGAAAGAATAGGGGTAGTAATTTGAAGTTTTGACAAGAAAAACTCACTAACCTGCCAGAGCCGGTAGAAGAAAGCACCTCGTCAGCTAAGCAGCAAACGAGATCTGGGTAGTTACCGCCTAGCATTGTGGGATATAGGGGAGCCTCGAGCCGGTGGAATAAGCTCTCGAGCTTTAGTATTGGCCGAGTCGGAGCCGAGGATCAGCTCCGAACCCATCCAGCAAGAATGAAGGCGAGATTGACAACTTAACATTAACTGGTTTGGAGCTCAAGTGTTAAGGATCCACAAACAGATGCCTAATACTAACTAAGAAACAGCAGATACAACGCATTTCAGTGCAGAACAGCAAACCTTACAGCAGTTTGAAAATGTAATTTTAAAGAAGTGCAAAAAAAAAAAAAAAAAAAAAAAAAACCACAATAAATAGTACACTAAACTTCCAGAGTATAATGCAAATAAGGAATGCAAGTGCAAAATGATACTTAATTAAATTTGCCTTGGCAATAATGGCTTCAAATGTTAGTAAAATCTCTCAAAGTATCTGACGTCGTCACCAAGCAATGAGCAGCTCTGGATAAATTAGCCAAGACTCGCTCATACTATCACAAAAAGCAGGTTTTAAGGCCAATCAGGTAAGCACTCAATGAGCTTTCTACCAACAATTCCCAGCTCATATAGGTGAAATCACCTCTCTATTGCCACAAGAGTGCAGGAGTGTCTAGCATAACATAGCTGAGGGCTAAAAACCTGGCAACATTTTTGCATCTCGTGTCATATTACCCACTTGCAAAAGTAGGCTGAGTAGAAGTCAAAAGAAATACAGAACTACAGTCCTTAGCTGATGCAATTACAGAAATTATAGATAATTGCTGGTATTCTATAATGTCAACAGCAGCACCCTCTTGCTGAATTCGCAACAGACAAGAAATAGGAAGGAACAGACTGCATTTGTTTTACGAAAGTACAAATAAATGAATAGACTGGTCTTCCACAGCAAGATTTGTTAAATGAAATGTTTCACAGTGTGTTCATTCCAAACCTGGCCAGGAGAAAGCAGCCAAATTCTACATTTGTACAGATGCAGTCATAGTAGTAAAATATTTACTTATTAAAAATTGGAAACAGTGTGTTTGCGGAAAATAAATATTTGCTGTGTCCAGTTGTCTTCAAAATATTTTTTCCTAGATCAAGGACATTTTTGGATGCAGAATAGGCTAACGAAATTAAAAAAGGATTGGTAAACAAAGTCAGCCAGCAAGCAGAAGATGACTCTTCTTCTCATTGTTCTAACAATAGCAAAGCCCATAGAGAGACTTGAAACCTTTTCCGTTGTTCAAAAGGAAAATGCTTGGGTGTCAGAATAAAGCACAGGAGCATCCTAGAAGAATCAGGAGTACTTTGGATTTGAGCCAGAGAGTAGTGTTGGGAGATGAAGATGGCCAGCAAGAAGACCAGCAGCACTTTAAAATTAGAGAATACATCGGAGATTCTAAGGCATCAAATTCATGAGGTATATGATTATTCATGTGAATTGTGGCTTTGCAAGAAGTGACTGAGAAAGAATGGAATGTTGTTGACTTGGGTAAACTGGTGGGTGAACTGTAAAGCATGTACCCTATTTTATTTTGTTAATATATAAAAGGACACTGAGGAGAATGACAAAGAAACTAAGTAAAATAGTTTTGTTATTAATGTTTGTACAATGCTTTATGATGTAAATTACATGTTACATTGGAAAGTAGTTTTGTATAAAGTGCAGTCAGAGATGCTTTAAATGTGAGGTGGGGAATTTTATCAGTGACTGTATATGTTAAAGATATTAAAAAAGCAGGTAATTTTCTGTAGTCGCACTACATTTAGAGTTTTCAATGAGGCAGGGTGAGCAAGGTTAGACAGAAGCAATTAAAATTAATTTAATTTTATGATTGTGGGCTGCTGGGGGATGCAGAAGTATATTGATTGCACTATATTTAAAATTAAGATAATTTTCCCTGTTTTTACAGGGGTGGATATCTTGATTAATGTCCTCAGTTTAAGCCACAATGTTTTTACACATATGTGAAAAATAAGACAAACTGATAAAAAGGCACTGAAAATGGTAGCCTCCTTGTATTGCCAAGTCAGTATCTATTTTTTTTCCATTAATAAATGTTTTCAATGGGAGACAAAAGTCTACAGACACAATCAATTAAACATAAGTCTGTACATGTGCTGAATGAAATTTACAAAAATTCTTTCATGCACCTGCAAAGTTACCAGCTGTTTTTTTTTTTCATTACCAACTGCTTTTACTTGGAGATGATCTGTCTGCAGGTGCAAGCATTTAAACTTTATACTGCTAAACACTCTGTACTTTGTACATTTCTATTAACATGGTGTAATTAACATATAAAGGTATATAGCAAGTGGTTCAGGTAAAATACATGACTTTTGAAATTCTGGGAAGCAAGTAATATATACAAGTAGCTGCCTCCCCAACAACCATTATACTTTAATGTACATAATATAATAGTGTGCAGTTTAGTTTGTTATTTAAAGGTGCTCAGTGTACTTTTTCTTAGGGTTAAATAAGGCAATGTTTGCTGAAAGCACATAAAATGCTTTCCACATCTGGAAGGGGAATATGGATAAGAAAAAAAGATTAGCAATCAATTTTAAGCAGGAATGCATGCTCTAACATGTACTTTATTATGGGTAACCTTGGTTTTAAATAGGTAATACTTGTGGATGCAGTCATAAATTTTAGTCAACTGCTCCTATCTGGAGGGGTAAACTTAATTTTTTGAAATGGTATACAGGGTTACGTTTGTTGTAAATTAAAAGAGGGTGTGGGGATTCTGAAAATCTGTTTAGTTTCTTGTTTCGGTGTTTTCACTGAAGTAAAAAATTATGAAAAATGTGACATAGGATTGAATGGAGGTGACAAGAAAAAAACTGCATACGAGTTCACCTTGACAAACATTAGTGAGTACATGCAAGGTAAAAGACAGAAATATACATTCAAAACAACTGTCATGTATAAAAGGTAGTAAGAAGTAACAGATACCACAATGGCTACTCTCTATCTTACCATAAAATGTAAATGACCCTACAGTTAGTGACATAAAGCAAAGAGTACTTAATTATATCAAGAAATGTAGGGTGCAAATAGCAAGGAGATACAGTAGGAAAGAAATGAGTATGTGAAGTTGACCAAAAAAAAAAGAGTTTCCAGGTGAACATTCAGCAGAATTTGTGGCAAAAAAAAAGAGGGTGATAATATTATTGCTACAGGGGCAAATTGTTACTGGTAGGACAGAAGGATTACAGTGGCATGTATTTATGTTCCACCCAAAGCTACCAATATGAAGTTTAAGACAATTTTGGGAGAGATGATCAGCTTTCAGCAGGTAATATTTTTTCTATGTGTGGAATGGAACTTGGTCTGCAATAGAGAGCAGGAGCCAGGGCAGGTCATTCCCTTATTTCTTAGCCATTTAAATGTTTGTACTTAACTTTTAGATAGCCTGCAGCTTCCCCAAAATACACAAATGTGCACATTTTTGCATTAAACTCCAGTTGCCATCTGTCCACCTACCTTGCTAGCCTCATCAGGTCAAGTTAATGCTTCTACTGGTAACCACTAAACTCAACACAACATAACTGTGAAGACAGGTAGAGATGGGTGAAGGCTGCCAGCCTAGCCAGATAGAATTTTATACATAATTCTATCATTTGTAAATATGAATGTGAATCACAGGCTTGTTGTCTTAAATGAAAAAAAAATGCTGTTACAAAAATGTGGCAGCAGTGCTCTCTACTGACCCAGTAAAAACATGTTGTGACCCTTTGATGTAAAGTTGGTTCCAGTCCGGATAGATAAAGACTTCCTGCCTATTGTTTTAAGGCTAAAGTTAATGAACAGAATTTACATGTGGAATGTCCTTTATTGCTCTAAGTGTAAAAGAATGTAAATGTAGTTTCTGTCAGTCTTGGAACACCAGGAAAGTGTGAAATGATGTAATGTTTTATCAGAACTGCAGTTTCAATTTAAACAGTGGGAACCAGAGATTATTAAGCATTTTTGTCTTGACTATCCAACTCCCAGCACTCTGCCTTGCTCTATGTAAGTAAGTTATTTTAGAAGTGTGTTTTCTTGTAGATTGCTAGAAGCTAAAAAGATTAGACTAAGTGTTTTTCTGTGATGTCAGAACTGTACTATTGATTTATTTTAAGTATTTCTGTGTGATCTCCGAACTCTTGACTAGCACTGACTGTGTAGTACAAAGTATTGTCTTGTGGTTTTAATTATTTATTATTAAATATTTTAAAACCTTTTAACTGTGGCTGGTTTGTGTAGAGATAAGTTAAGCTCTAGAGTACATTGCATATTTATAGAGTTTACTGTCCAACTCACTCCAAATAATCTTGACTGATTAGTCACACTATCAATTGGATAATAATATTGCACAGTAATAATTGGACACCCTTTTGAGGGCCTTTGAGTAGCTGATAAATATTAGCTAGGTGGTGGCCAGTGGTACTACCTTATAGTCTGGGTAAAAGGGGCACAGCTGGAGAACCTGTGCCAGCCTTCCCCCAAAGTGTCTGTGGGGTTGTGTAAACTCTTATCTCGAAGTGTGTGTGTGTCAGCTACTTGGATAGGGACACGAAGCACTGGTTGGACAGAGAGGGTGCGGGAGATTTTAGCTTGCCCAGCTAGGCTGAGATCTGGACCCTATGCCTCTTTTGTTAGCTTAGTCGGGGTAAGCAGGCAGCATGTCAGCAGAGGAGTACAGAAAGCTGACAAGGAGCCAGCTGGCAGAGATGTGCCAGGCTAGGGGACTGGTGCATGGAAACCTGACTAAGGCAGACCTGACTGTAGCCTTGGTTACAGCTGTATCAGAAAACAGCAACCAGGAGGACAATCAGACTGGCAGTGGAGATATAATTCCCTAGGACAATGGAAAGCTCAGCCTTTCTGCAGTGGACTTAAAAATCTAGTTGGCGCTAAAGAGACTTGAGTTGGAGGCCAGGCGTGTGGAATTAGAAGCAAATGAGAGACTGCAACGTTTGCAGGCTGAGGAGAATGAGAAACTGTTACATCTGCAAGCTGAAGAACAAGAGAGGCAGAGGCAGCATGAGAAGGAGATGCTGTCTCTTCACCAGAGTCATGGAGGTAATGGGGAAGGGAGTAACTGGACCCCAGAAGCACAAAAGGTCAGTAAATTTTTTCCGCAGTTTAAAGAGCGGGATAATTTTGATAGTTTCATTCATATGTTTGACAGGGTATGTAAACAGTATGAAGCTGACCAAAGGCTCTGGGTACGGTTCCTGACCCCCCTTTACTTCATGGTAAAGCTGTAACTGTTCTGTCCAAAATGTCTGATGTTGCATGTTTTGATTATACTGCTGTAAAAATAGTCATTTAGAACTCCTAAAGCTAACACCTGAAATGTATAGGAAAAAGTTTCGTGAGCATAGACACAAGGCAGATGGAAGTGTGTGTGAATATGTTGCTGAATTGAGCACTTATTTCCATAGGTGGGTGTGTGGATGTCAGGTCACCACTTTTGAAGGGCTGGCAGACCTTTTGGTGAGGGAACAAGCCCTTAGCACTTTGCCTGATGACATGAGGATCTGGTTAGCTGACAGACAATATGCTACTTCAGATGAGCTGGGGAAGAAGGGAGACCTATACCTGGCAAGCAGGGCAGCCCTGCACAGGAAGAGGACCCACAATACTGCTTATGGGTCTAATGGAACCCATGGTGAGCAGCACAGACTGCCACAACAGAATCTTATAGTAGCAGGGGAAGCCACTAGTCCAGGTACACGTCCAGGACCTAGGGTGAAATGTTTTGAATGCAACCAGTGGGGCCATGTGCATACAGGTGTCCACAGAGGCAAGGTGGGTAACTAAAAGTGAGGGAGCCAGTAAGTGGGAAAGACAAAATGCCAATAGTAGGCTGTCTTGAGACAACAGGGGTACTAAACTACCATCCTGCAGATGCCCTGAGAGAGAAGGATTTGGATGAGGCAGTATGATGTGCTTATGCAATTACACGCGGTCAGGCTATGAGACAAGCATGTGCATCTGGTAGCCTGGGGGAGACCCAGATGGACTGCATACTTGCAGTCAGGACTGCTGAGCTGGTTACTTCACGGAGGGAGCTATTCTGTAGCAGTGAGATTGAATGTGAGCCACAGCTGCTTGTGGGTACTGATGGTCCCTTGGACAGAATGACTGTAAAGGTAGAGGTGAGTAGTAGTAGTACCCAGGCTGATAGTGAGGCACCACTGTCAGAGGATGCCAGACTTCTTGTGAAAGGGGAGCTGGGAAGGGTTACAAGTAGAGAGTTGAGACAGGCTCAGCCCTCAGACCCTACACTGCAAGGCCTGAGGCAGGTAGCTAGAGAGGCACATGATTCTCAAGGAAAGGGGGAATCTGTATACTGGGACAAAGAGTTATTATACAGAGAGTGGACCCATGAGGGAGGGTGAGAAGGAGAGGTTCATAGGTTCATAGAGTAGTACTAGGCTAATTGCCCTTGCAAGCCATTTTAAGCCTAGCCAATTATTCCCTGTGAGATTCAACCCCTGTACCTTGTGTTTGTAAGGCAAATACCTTAACCATTAGGCCACCCTCCAGAAAGTACAACAGTTGGGAGTGCCTAAAGCTTACAATCTGGCGCTTCAAGCCATAGCCCATGATATTCCCTTTGCAGGTCATATGGGCATAAAACGTACAAAGAGGCGTATTATGCAGAACTTCTATTGGCCTGGAATTTACAGAGATGTAACAAGGTACTGCAGGACCTGTGAGCAGTGCCAAAAGGTAGGCAAGGCAGGAGACAAGTTGAGAGCTCCTTTGATGCCTTTGCCTGTGATTGAGGAGCCATTTCAGAGGGTAGCTATGGATATTGTGGGTCCTCTGAGTACCCCAAGTTCCAGAGGGATAAAGTATATCCTAGTGGTAGTGGATTATGCTACACAATACCCTGAGGCAGTGACTTTGTCCTCCATTGAGGCAGAGAAGGTGGCAAATGCTTTGTTAGACATTTTCAGCAGGGTAGGTTTCCCAAAGGAAATACTGGCTGACAGAGGTGCTAATTTCATGTCAGACCTGCTGGCTTTTCTGTGGAAGTCCTGTGGGGTGAAACACATGAAGACCACTCTCTACCATCTCCAGACTAATGGCCTTGTTGAGAGGTTAAACTGTACAATCAAGTCCATGCTACGTGCATTTGCAGATCAGTTTAAGAGGGAGTGGGACAAATATTTGCCCCATCTGTTGTTTGCTTACAAAGAGGTTCCCCAGGAATCCACAGGTTTTTCACCCTTTGAGTTGCTGTATGGGCATAGGGTGAAGTGACCTCTAGATTTAATTTGAGATGAGTGGGAATGTGAGTGCGAGTCTCACAAGGAGTCTGTTGTGGCATACGTCCTAAACCTCAGGACAAGGCTCAGGGAACTCATGGGCTTGGCCCAGGAGAACCTGGAAGAAGCCCAACAACAGAAAAAGGTGTGGTATGACAGGAATGCTCAAGCTAGAGAGTATGCTGTGGGGCAGCAGGTAATGGTTCTCATTCCTGTCAGACACAACAAGCTACAAGCAGCTTGGGAGGGTCCCTACAAGGTGGTATGAAAGGTAAGTGATGTTAACTACATGGTGGAACTGCTAGGCAGATGGCAGGGGCACAAACTGTACCATGTTAACATGATGAAACCTTACTATGACAGGGAGGCCCTTGTGCTGAGCATTTGCAGTGGATTGCAGGAGGAGTCTGAGGGAGATCTGGGGACTGATGATCTCAGTGAGGCTCGGGCTAACACCTCAGTGGAAGGGGTAGCAATTTCCCAGCAGCTATCTCCTACCCAGGTTCGAGAAATCCGAGCAGTGTTGCAGGAATCTGGGGACATGTTTACTGAGAAACCAGGGTGCACCCACCTAGTGCAGCACCAGGTGGATACAGGACCCCAAAGGCCTATTAGGCAGGCCCCTTACAGGGTGTCTGAGAGAGAGTCAGACTCTGAGAGGAGGAGGTAGAGGAGATGTTGAAACTAGGGGTGATTCAAGAGTCCAACAGTCCCTGGGCCTCCTCAGTGGTGCTGGTGCCAAAGAAGGAAGGCAGCAGCAGGTTCTGTGTGGACTACAGGAAATTAAATAGTCACACAGAGTCGGATGCTTACCCCATGCCTAGGACAGATGAGGCCCTAGAGCAGCTGGGTGGAGCTAAGTATCTTACAACCACTGAACTTACCACGGGTTACTGGCAGATGCCCTTGACTCCCAGTGCTAGAGGGAAATCAGCCTTTGTGACTCCTTTTGGCTTGTATGAGTTCACAAAGATGCCCTTTGGGATGAAGAATGCTCCAGCAACTTTCCAGAGGCTGGTAGATAATATCCTAGCAGGTGCAGGAGGGTTTGCCCTTGCTTACCTAGATGATATTGCCATCTACAACCATTCCTTGCCAGAGCACCTTCAGCATGTCAGGGAGGTGCTGGGCAGACTACAGAGGGCAGGGTTGACAATTAAGCTGAGCAAATGTCAGGTGGGTATGTCGGAAGTCTCCTACCTAGGACATAGAGTGGGGAGTGGTAAAATAAGGCCAGAACCTGCCAAAATGAAAGCCATTCAGGCATGGCCTGCACCTGTTACTAAAAAGCAGGTGAGGGCATTTTTAGGGACAGCAGGGTACTACAGAAAGTTCATCCCCAGTTATAGTACCATAGCTGCTCCCCTCACAGACCTGACATGAAAGAATAGGCCAAATAAGGTAGTGTGGACCCCAGCATGTGAGCAGGCATTCCAGAAGCTTAAAGAAGCTTTGGGAGGACCCCCTGTGTTAGCCAGTCCAGATTACAGCAAAGAATTTGTTGTGCAAGTGGATGCTTCAAACCATGGGGTGGGGGCTGTACTTAGCCAGATTTTTTTTCATTGGGGGAAGAGCACCCAGTGGTTTATCTCAGTCATAGGCTCCAACCCAGGGAGGAATGCTATGCAGCTGTAGAAAAGGAATGTCTAGCCATAGTGTTGGCACTACAGAAACTTCAGCCTCATCTGTACGGAAGGAAATTCACTGTTATGACAGATCACAACCCCTAATATGGTTAAACAGAGCCAGCCAGCAAAATGCCAAGTTGCTAAGATGGAGCCTGGGGTTGCAAGCATATGATATGTCAGTGCAGTGGGTTAGCAATGCCAATGCAGATGGGCTCTCAAGACAGGGAATGGTGTAGGTATACTCAGATAGATCTGACCGTCTCAAGCGGTGTTTCTCAAGGGTCACTTGAAAAACTAGCTGGAGTTCTCTGGGGGAGAAATGTGAAGACTGGTAGAGATGGGTGAAGGCTGCCAGCCTAGCCAGATAGAATTTTATACATAATTCTATCATTTATAAATATGAATGTGAATCACAGGCTTGTCTTAAATGAAAAAAATTATGTTACAAAAATGTGGCAACAGTGCTCTCTACTGACCCAGTAAAAGCATGTTGTGACCCTTTGATCTAAAGTCGGCTCCAGTCCAGCTAGATGAAGGCTTCCTGCCTACTGTTTTAAGGCTAAAGTTAATGACCAGAATTTACATGTGGAATGTCCTTTATTGCTCTAAGTGTAAAATAATGTAAATGCAGTTTCTGTCAGCCTGGGAACAACAGGAAAGTGTGAAATGATATAATGTTTTATCAGAACTGCAGTTTCAATTTAAACAGTGAGAACCAGAGATTATTAAGCATTTTTGTCTTGACTATACAACTAACAGCACTCTGCTTTGCTCTATGTAAGTGAGTTATTTTAGAAGTGTGTTTTCTTGTAGATTGCTAGAAGCTAAAAAGATTAGACTAAGTATTTTTCTGTGATGTCAGAACTGTACTACTGATTGTCTGTGATGTCAGAACTGCACTACTGATTTATTTAAAGTATTTCTGTGTGATCTCTGAACTTTTGACTAGCACTGACTGTGTAGTAGAAAGCATTGTCTTGTGGTTTTAATTATTTATTATTACATATTTTAAAACAGTTTAACTGTGGCTGGTTTGTGTAGAGATAAGTTAAGCTCTAGAGTACATTGCATATTTATAGTTTACTGTCCAAGTCACGCCAAATAAGCTTGAGTGATTAGTCGCACTATCAATTGGATAATAATATTGCACAGTAATAATTGGACACCCTTTTAAGGGCCTTTGAGTAGCTGATAAATATTAGCTGGGTTGTGGCCAGTGGTACTACCGTATAGTCTAGGTAAAAGGGGCACAGCTGGAGAGTCTGTGCCAGCCTTCCCCAGAAGTGTCTGTGTGGTTGTGTAAACTCTTATCTCAAAGTGTGTGTGTGTCAGCTACTTGGGCAGGGACATGAAGCACTGGTTGGACAGAGAGGGTGCTGGAGATTTTAGCTTGTCCAGCTAGAGTGAGATCTGGACCCTATAGCTGTGCCAGTGGGGAGTCTTATTGAGGACCTGCGGAGCAAGGAAGCGACCAGCCCCGGACTGACTGTGATCTCTGTGTGCTCTTAAGGGAAATTGCACTTTACTGTGTGTATTTGTTATCCTTTTCTCATATATGAGATGCCCTCTCTGGTGTTAGTGGAAAGGATTGAGGCTCCTTGATTGCTGGGCCAGGGCATGGGTGTCACAATAACAACAAAGTTTACCTGGTTGCAATAATTTTCTAGCATCTTACGCAACGTGATTAACATGAGTAATCTTTGTTCCAAGCCCTGCAACACCCTGCCTTCAATTTTGGGCTTTATCAACAATGTCCTATATGCTTTGTCTGCCATTCTAACCATCTTTGGTTTATTTGCAAGTTTGAAGTGGCATTTTGGTGAAAGATCAACATAAATTTGGTTCTACAGCAGGACTTCGAAGATCAATAATCCAAATTCTACATGTAATCATGCATTTGATGTAAAATTTGCTTCTGAATTTACATGGGGTCAAGAATGCCACATGTACCCCATGTAGAAATCTCTTCTCCAGTGCCACCTTATTTAACATAATCAAGTCTGTAGATGCTGTACCTTTGGGAAATTATTTTAGAAAGAGAATTTTACCAGCAGTGATTTCCTTCAAAAGAGAATGTACTTCTAGTCTTGGTGATTATCTCATACGTCTTCATCACATTGGGTATATATTAAACTCAATTCGGATATATCATACCATGTCAGTTCTCTTTATCCCTTTATCCACTTCTACTTTTACTCATGTGGAATGTTGCAGAAATGGACTGCCAGGGCCTAATGTGAAACCTCCCAATTTAAGTGTCAGCTACGTGGAGAATGATTATGGTTCTTTTTTCATTTTATATTGTCACCTTAACGGGAAATATACATGAGACTGATCAGTCTGTAGCTAACTGGCTGCTTCATACGATTATCTGCTGAACTCCCCATGCAATGGTTCTATTATTATCCTCACCCAGTTAACTAACCCTTACTCTAGAACCCTTGATGAGACTGCACATTTTTGGCATCTATTAATTCTGTTACTATGCATGGTAGAGGTCTGGCTCCTGTCTCTTTTCTTAATCCTGCTCTGGTTCTTTAATAATCTTCTGGCTGGGCAGCTTTTCATCTTCCTAGTTCATTCCTTCATGTCCCTCAACATCTTTCCATTCCAGTACATTATCACTATGCTGAACTGAAAATGTAATTCAGCACTTTCAACTGCTGCTGCATTTAACCTCAACTTCCAGCGACCAGTGCCATGAGTTTTTCATCTAT
This sequence comes from Protopterus annectens, assembly GCF_019279795.1. Lineage (NCBI taxonomy): Eukaryota > Metazoa > Chordata > Ceratodontiformes > Protopteridae > Protopterus > Protopterus annectens. Next base: position 184,112,255 of record NC_056735.1, read on the forward strand.
GTTCTCCTAAATCTCTGTAAAATCCTTATATCTGTTCACCAAAGTACTGAACCAGCTTACATTTGTGATCCAGCTTTGACCATTTTGTTTAACTTTATTGATTTCTCTGCCCCTTTACTTGCATTTTTCATGCATACATCTCACTTATCTATCATTTGTTGCCTTTTAGAATGCCCTGCTCCCTTCTCCATTCAGTTCGCTCACTTCTAAATTAATCAACAAATACAAAATACTGTCACCCTCTGAGGGAGACAAAAAGGACTGCAGATAAATCCACGAAATGTGAAAAAAACATAATAAATAAATAAAAATAAGCAGTAAACACCATGCTTTATTCAGGATTTTCAGGATTATGCACTTTCGTTACTAGGCTGCATACAACACTTCTTATACAGATGCCTCATTAAAGGTACAGTACAACAAATACATAAACCAGTGAACAATAATAAAAGCAGGTGAATAAAAATAAGTCTGTCCATAAGCGTGTCTTAACTTCAAGTGGTGGTCCATTGTTGTTACCTTGTATAGGAGTTAATGTGAATAGAGAAAATGAACTTTAAAAATATGTACCACTTTCAAGAGTGTGTTAGAAAATTATGATGTGCATGTCCTTAACATGATGTACACTCTTTTTAAAGAGGTACTTGGTTTTAAAGTTTGTTTTCTTTATTACTTACTTATATTATTTTATTTCACAATTGGATAACTGGGTTTGTGAGATGGTCTACTGACCCTTTTTTCAGTCATAACCTGGGTAAAAAATGCACTAATAACACGAGCAAACAAGTAAAGACTAAATAAGACAGCTAATCAAGTTACAAGAGTACAAAGCAATAGTAGCGGTCTTCCAGGCTTTCAGAGCACATATGCAAAGGGGGTGGACCTGGTACTCCCACCATCTGTTCAAGTACCATGTTACTGTAGTGTTGTCTGTGATCACTTGAAGTCCTAATGTCCAGAGATAGTTCAAGGCTTTCAGAGCATTAATTTCTGACATCATCTCTTGCCTGTTTATATGCTTCTGTCTGTTCTGCATGTTCTATAAACCTTGCACTTTTATTATATGTGACACTGCTCCCATGCAAAATCTGAGGTATCTGCTATGACCAACTGACTGGGGGAAGGCAGGGAGAAAGGGAGGTCTGGACAGAGAGACAACTATGTTCCTCACCAAAGTAATTCGCTTTTCACAAACAGTAGCACTCGAACTTGAAAACTCAATGAGTACTGATGCTGTGAACACATTGATCTGAGGAACCACTAAATTTTCCTCATGTGAAGGCTGGCTACCAAGATTATGATGATCACAGACACTGTGAATCTTAATATCCACAGATACTCTTTGGTGGAAACTAAAGTCTGTCTAGAAAAGTTTAGAAAGGTTTCTCTTTATAGATTTACTTTGCCATGAGGAAGAAAGTCTCTCCTTATGGAACTGTTTATAAGGCTTCTCAAAATCACTAGCCTGTAGGAAGAACCAATAGATGATTTTGACAAATTTAGTTGAAACTTCAGACTAAGGAGAATGTTCTTGACAAAATTCAAGGAATCCTACGAACTGGTAGAAGAGTCTGCATATATAATATAGTCCTCCAAGTATGGAAAGATATGAATGCCTTCAAGTCTGCAGTGTCATTACTGGGGCAAGACACTTTGAAAATACCCTTGGAGTGGTAGAGAACTCAAAGGGTAAGATAGGGAACTGACAGTGAGATCCAAGTGAACAGAATCTTAAGAAATGCTTGAATTGCTTACACACTAGGAATGGAGATAGGCATCCTTCAGTTCCAGAGTTGTCATGTAACTGAGAGAAGAAATAGTAGGTAACAAAGTAGAAGTGATGGCATTTTGACAGCTGGTATTTCCCATGGTCTCCACATCTCGTCTTGTCTTTTCTGGAGCTAGAAAGATAAGAAAGTAAAAACCTTTTGCCTCTCTGCCATTGCGGCACACTATGACCCCCTCCCCCCAACATGTTGTCTTGAACTAGAGGGAACAAAGCTGATGGGTTTGTTGGATGAGGGGGAATTCCCTGGAAAAGAGGAAGGGACTCTCACTGCCATCTGTACCCTACTTGGCTCACCCTCAAGACCCAAATGTCTCAGAGCATCTGATTCCAAAGAGAAAAGTGAAGGTGCAAACTGGACAACTTTAACATACAACTAGCAACAATGAGAAAACCAAGACCACTGGTTCAGACCCACAAGTATTTTATTCTCCAGCGCCTCAGAACAAAACTTTCCAGGAGTTACAAAATTCAGCTAAAAACGTGCTACCTTTTATACAAAAAACACAAACTCAAGCAATTAAGTAAAATACTTCCAATTAACCTCTCCATTCAGTCCCATAGGAACCAAAGTATGACATGTAAGAATAAAGACGGACTCTTTGTATAATAGTTTTTCTTTCAAAAGAATTTCATCATAATTTTCAACAAATACTCACTCTAAAATACAACCTTGAAGCATAGAAAAATCACTGCCATGTACATATCTGAAATGACATGCCAGAATCTCGTCTTCCTTTTGATTTTTTATGTCCCTAATATGTTCCATTAACCTCAGTTTAAAACTTCTTTTTGTTTTCACCAATATAAAAGAAACCACACGGGCATCTTAAGGCATAAATAACCCCCTGTTACATGAAAAACGTCCCCTTGGCACATATTTGATTTTATTCATATATTCAAAGAAACATATTATGTATTTGCAAATAGAACAACTGTTGCAATTATAAGTGCCCATAGACGTTGGACAAACACTTAAGTTACTTTTTGGTAAGATAAAATTTCCATGAACAAGCATGTCCTTTAAACTTCTTCCCCGTTTGTATGACATCATAAGGTGCTTACTCAAATTTTTACTCAAATCCCCATTCCAATAATATCTTACAATACTACTGACTTCTTCACTTTGAATGTTATATGTGCTAACAAAATACATTTGTTCATTCTTGTTTTCACCACTCTCTCTACCCCCCCATTGACCCACAACCTGTCACTAACATTGTTTTTTGATTTCAACACAAAACGTTTTTGCTTAGCTTCTTCTGTTGCTTTCCTACTATAACCTCTATTATAAAACATAATGGAAATATTATATATTTCTTCCAACAAATTTCTCAACATTACATATTCTAGATAGTCTTAAAAAATCACCATATGGCAAAGATGATGGAACATGGGGGGTGACAACTAGTAGCATACAGGTACTGACTTCTATTTAAGAATTTCCTATGTACCCCAGTACAAATTTTGCCATTATCCAAACCCTTAAGTTTCAGATCTACATAAGAGAACTGGATTCCATGTTGTAGCCCATCAAAAGACAAATTGAATGTATTTTGTTGTAAATCAGCAACAAACTGCAAATTTCACTCTTACCCCTTTCACATATAAAAATTAAATAATCTATAAAATGAAAATAATGTTTTACATAATTCTTAACAAAATTACATTTATACAAACATACTAATTCAAAATAAGCTATGAATAAGTTTGCATACATGAGGGCAAATGGTGCTCCCATGGCTGTTCCGTGTTTTTGCCTAAAAAAATTCATTATTATGAGTAAAAAAAATTATTACTTAAACAAAAATAAGTCAAATCAACCAAATAATTTGTTAAGGGGTTATCCCCCAAAAAATACATTATAGCATGAAGTCCATACTTATGTTGGACTGATGTATATAAACTTTTAACATCCAACTTTGAGTACATGGTTTTATTCCACTTAACATGAAAAATCTTATCCAAAAAATTAAAACTATCCTTAATATAGGATGGAATTTTCAAGACATACGGTAAAAAAATATTATGTAACAAAAGCCCAACTCCATGTAAAAAATATCTGCAAATTGAAATAATGGGACGTCCTGGTGGGTTATTCATGTCTTTGTGCAGTTTAGGCAAAGAGAAAAATGTAGCTAGAACACAACCTTCACCATTAACTTTTTTACGTGCTTCATCATCTGTAAAATACCCTAGCCTCACACCTTTTTGTAGCAGTTCTTGAAACGTAGTTACAGCTTGTTTATAACTTTTCATGTCAATATTTTCATATACATCTTTATTCTGTAAATGCTCCAAGCACATTTTGTAATACTGATGAAAATGCATTACTGCGATTTTATTTCCCTTATCCAATGGCTATATAATTAAATCCCTTCTTTCTTGCAGTTCTTTTAGGGCTTTCCAGCCTCTTAATGTCAAATCATAACAAATATTGTTCTTATTATATAACAACTTATCACACATTTCACTCATGGCAAATTTTAACATTGAATTAAAATGTATCATTTTTTTCATTAGAACAGGGGGAATATATCTGCTTTTCATAGGCACAACAGAAGTGTCAATAGAACAATAAGCATTATTTTCCACATGTTCCAAAGACATATTCAAATCTGGAAAACAAGAATGAAAACTTTCTTCCATAGAAACATCAGCACATGGTACCTTAACATCACTATTATCATAAAAAACCTTAAGGTGCAACTTATGAACAAAACGGAAAATTTCCTGGTTTAAAATATATTTCCTAGGTAGCACAGAAGGGACATAGTTCAGCCCCAAATTCAAAACAGCAAATTGTTCATCTGACAAAATACATTCAGAGAAATTTGCAACCATATTACGGTTAATATTAAAGTCATTGCCACCTACCTCTTTTGTTGTTAAAATGCTGTGGTGTAGTTGTCCGGAGTTCATGGACAACTTTAACAGCCCGCTAGACTGGTAGAGGATGGGAATATGTAAAATTGGCATACAGTCATTCAGACTTTCTAGGTTGCCTCTGATTCTGAAATCTCCCCTTTTCTTGGCAGAGCTTCCCTGCTACTATCTACTGACATGCTTTTGATTTTTCCCCTGCTGAGATTGTCAGTTTTGCTTTTTAACAAAGGGAACTTAATTGAAGGGGAATGTTCTTCTTTAAACTGGCATAGTGGGTTGAAATAATTGACAACCCCCTTGAATCACTTTCTTTGTCTCAAAACATTTTGAGTACTCCAACAGTAGAAAAGTCAAAAAGAACATCTTTTTCAAGGGGGGGCAATAAAGAATTTCTGGCTTCACAAGCTCAGGATGATTTTGACAGCACAACCAAACAATCCTTCTCAGAACTAGTGACTGCAGACATATTGAAAGAGCATTAGCAGCATCATAAGAGCACTTGAGGGAGTGTTTGCTAACTTGGGAAGCAGACCCAACCAAAGAAATTAAAGATTACAATCAAATGCAAGCAGATTGGAAGATAAATAATGTTCTCAAAATTAGCCAAAAAATCTCTTAACATGTCAGGCTGGTAGGTTAAACTCTAAAAGCCAAAATAAAGGAGTAATAAAATGTTTTGCCATGTTTCTCAAATGCTTTCCCATCCTTATCAAAAGGAATAGGATTAGCCTTATCAAATGGTTCAGTGGAAGGAGTATAGCTAGAAATAACAACAGAATCTACTTTAAGATTAGTTATCAGATATTTGTGAGACTAAGGGACTTTATACAGTTTTTTAGGATTGTTGGATTTAGGAACGTGTGTGTCAGGCATACTGCCAACTGTTAAGAAAACATCCTCCAAAACTGCTAAAAGTGGAGGACCAACTACTGACTACGGTAAATCCAGCTGTAACAGGTCACAAAATTTCCCCTGAGAGGAAAGAATTTCAGTCTGCTCCCACTGAAAGAATTATGTCATTTTGTCAACGGTCTCAGATAAGGAAAAGTATTCTGAAGGAAAATTTTAAAAGATTTCCTCAGAGTCAGAATGCCCTGGGGCAGAAAATTTATCAGAATCAACATATTCTCCCTCCTGCCCCTCTCCTTCTAACAAGGATTCAGTGTCAGAATTGGAGGGAAACCTCTCGGGTTCAGAAGAAAAAACATAATTTACATTTTTTGCCTCCTTTCCTGGGAAAATCCCAGAAATCACTCTGACTGAAGCTAGGAGCATTATTCTGAATGGATCAGGCACTCTAACACAGTTGGAACCTGTCCCTTTCCAAAGTCTGATAAGAGTGGTTCTGCCTTGGATAGTGAGGTCGACCTAACAGCCACAGAGGATGTGGCTAAAACCCACCCATAGTTGCTCGTCTACGTGCTATACCAAAAGAACCAGATAGGCAGTAGGGACTGTCCAAGAGACTGGTTTTGTCTACTGCAGAGTCACCTGTCCTTGGCTGAACCACTGAAGGAACCAGCATTACTCCCAACTCCTTAGTCAACTTTTTCTTCTTGCGAGCGTAAGAGTGAGAACAGTTGAGACCACAGTTTGCTCCATGTTTAAGACAAAAAAAATTCTGAGCACCATGAAGTAAAACCAGTAAGCTACAGTAACCCATCTGACAGAAAAAAAAAAAAACAATTACACTAAGCAGAAAATGTTATATCAGCAAAACACTTATAAAGGACTGAAATCATTAAATTTAGTACAAAATATTAAGAGACGGTACACAGCTACACAGACCAAGGTAACAGACCCTTGTTGGTCTGAAGTAAAAAAATAATAGTTATGTACTCACCATAACTTGGTATCTGTGTTATCTGTAGTCACCATTCATCACATCAGGGTCTATGATCCGACATCGGATCCAAGCCAGCATACTTTAGACAATACCTAAGCTCAAGCTCCCCCCTCCCATGATGCTCTACTGCCCTCTAAACCCTCAGATCAAGTATGCACTGAAGAAAGACAGACAGACAGAAAAGCTTGCCACCAACAAAGGTATACTAACATCCTGCTAATCCTTCAGGAAGAGGGCCGGAGGGTGGGACCGTGATAAATGGTGACTACGGATAACACAGATACCAAGTTATGGTGAGTACATAACTATTAATCTGAAGTCATCCTAGTCACCCACCATTCATCATGTCAGGGTCACAGTCCCCAGCTACCCAAAACCCTGGGTGGCCTCAAGGAAGGACATGCTGAAGAACCGTGGAGCTAAAGGAAGCCCTCCTCTAGAAATTAGGTCAAGTTTATAACAGGAGATAAAGGTATGAGGTGAAGACCAAGTTGCTGCTGCACAAATGTCATCCAAAGATTGGCAAGCTAAGAATGCAGGTGAAGTGGCCACTGCCCTGGTGGAATGAACCCTAACTGGTTCAGACAAAGGAGAACCACATGAGGAGTAAATGAAGGAAATACAGTGAGAAATCCAACAGGAAACAGTAATCTTTGACACTGCTTGGCCCTTTCTGTTAGGTGAGAAGGCCACAAATAACTGGTCTGAGAGCCGAAAGGATTTAGTTCTATGCAGATAGAAATGAAGCAGACAATGAACATCTAATGTATGTAAAATGTCCTCTCCTCTATTGGTACAGTTAGGAAAGAACACCGGAAGTTGGACTGACTGATTGAGATTAGCCTTTGAAGCAACCTCGGGCATAAAAGAGGAACTGGGTTTCAAAGCCACTCTATCTTTATGAAATATTAAATAAGGAGGATAACTGTAAGAGCCTGCAACTCTGATACTCTTTTAACTGAAGCAACAGCCACTAAAAGGGCAGTTTTCCAAGAAAGAAATTTAAGATTGCAGAATGTAGCAGGCTGGAAGGGGGGCTTAGTTAAAGATTGCAGTATCAAAGAAAGATCCCATGGGGGAGAAGGGTCCTTGATGGAAGGGGGGGGTGTAACAAAAACACACCTTTCAAAAAGGCTTTGCAGAGCTGTGAAGAAAAGGTAGGCTCATTGTTGAGATGAAAACTGGAAATTGCTGCCAATTGAACTTTGATCGTAAAGAAATTGGTGCCCTCCTTAAAAAGAGAGGCCAAGAAAAGGAGAATCTCAGTAATGGGAGCCGAAAAGGGATCAGGATTCCTATTTTTCTTTCAGATGGCGAATCACCTCCACTTACTCCTGTAAACTTTCTTTGTGGAATACTTCTGGGAAGCAAGGATAATGTCCTTCACTGGTGACACTAACCTGGACTTGGCCAAAATCACTGGAAGTGGACAAACCATGCTGTCAGACAGAGGTTCTGCAGATTCGGCAGCAGTAGTAGCAATGGATGGGAGATTAGATCCGGAATCTGATTGAGTACCCAAGGTGGGTGCTTCAGAATAAAGGCGACCCGAAGGCCAAGCGTGAGTCACTGCATCCATGGGGGACTTCCCCTCTGGGGGGAATCAAGGCAAATTAACTGCTGCATTTGTTATTGAGAGGGGATTAAAACAGATTGCAACTCTGTTGTCCCCACTGACGGAAAATCTGCTTCTCCACTACAGGATTCAGGGACCACTCGTGAGGGGTCAAAATAGCCCTGCTCAGCTTGTTCGCCAGTACACTGGATGCTCCAGGAATGTGCATTGCAATGAGAAAGTGCCCCCAAGAGCATCGCCCATTCCCAAACCTTCATGGCTTCACGACAGAGCAGATAAGAACATGTGTCCCCCTTGCTTATGTACCATACAACAGCCTTGTTGTTCATGTGAACTGCTATCATCCCCAGAGGAGGCAATTCTGAAAAGCTTGCATTGATAGGACTGCTTTCATCTCCAGAAAGTTTATGTGCAGTTTGGTCTCCGAAGGGGACCACGTCCCTTGGACAATCTTCCCCTGAAAGTGCCCCCCACCCTAGGAGGGAAGCGTCCATGGTGACTGTGGCCGTGGGAACTGGGATAGAGAAAGACCTTCCCACTAGGAGGTCCTGGGAATGCATCCACCACAAAAGGTGTTTCCAACAAATTGGAGTGAGACAAATTGAGACTTACAGGGGATGAGACAGCACGGACCACTGGATCGCTAGGGTCCATTGCAGTACTCTCCTGTAGTGCCTTGCAAGTGGAACAAGATAAATGGCTGCTGCCATGGAACCTAGAGCCCTGAGAATGTGACAGGTTTGCTCCAGAAGAACTTGAACATGAGAATGGATAAGAAGCATGCATCGGGGAGGAAGAGCTGCAATCTCAGAGGTGGTATCCAACTGAGTGCGTAAGAATTCCAATTGTTGAGCTGGGATCAAGGAAGATTTGGCCAGATTCACTGTTATCCTCAACTGATTGAAGAGATGAAGCAGGAAATGTATGTTCTCCAGCAGTTGACGCTTTGTGTAGGCCTGTAAGGAGCCAGTCATCTAGGTAGGGAAACACCTGGAGTCCCTACAGCCTGAGATGAGCTGCCATCACTGCCATGCATTTGGTGAACACCCAGGGGGCTGTGGTAAGGCCAAAGGGCAGAGCTTTGAACTGAAAATGATTGCCCCCCCCCCCAAGCGAAAGCGGAGAAATCTGCTGGACCACTGGTCTATCTTGATATGGTAGAAGGCATCCTAGATATCAACCAAGCACATCCAGTCATTGCTGTACAAGAGGGACTGCACACAGTGACCATCTGAAACTTCGACTTCTTAACAAATAGGTTTAGTAGGCTGAGGTCCAAAATGGGACACAAGTCCCCCATTTTCTTGGGTACTAAAAAGAAGTGGGAGTAAGTTCTAGATCCTCTCTGTTCTGTGGGGACCTTTTGGATGGCTCTTTTTTGAAGGAGGTTGGAGACCTCCAGGTGGGCTAACTCTCTCTGACTGGGTGGTGCATCTGGGAGAGTTCTGTTCTTTGGTAGGGTTTATGAAAAGGGAATGCCATAGACCCTGGATATAATTGTTAGCACCCACTGATCATCTGTGATATCTGCCCAGGCTAAAGTGTGCAAAGCCATGTTACCCCCAAATGCCTCCAGGCCGGGACAGTCGGGAAATGCCTCAGGGACATTGAAAGGATTTCTCAGAGAAAGACTCCCTGGAACCTTGATTTTGTGGGTATCCTCTGCCTCTGGGGCGATGTCTGCCATTGAAACCTCTTTCCTGTCCCCTGGAAGAGGATTCGTCTTGAACTTCCTGAAAGGAACCACATCTTCCTATTCCCCTTTTAGTTCTTAGAAAAGGACCTCTGGGTGGTAGAAAACTTGATCTCGACAGCTGACAGCATGTTCCCTTCCTGTTCACTGCGGGTTAAAGTCTCCTTAATGCTTGGTCTAAAGGGGGGGGACCATCCAAGGGGGCATTGATGAAAGACATTTTGAAGGCCTCTGCAAACCCGCATAAACACAGCCAGGCATGGCGCCTGATGGCAATGTCTGTACAGACTGCCCATGAGGAGCCTTCTGCAACATTGGAGATTAACCTCATACATGAGTTGGCTATAGAAGTAAGCATGACCAGCTTGGGAGAAACGGACTTAAATCCCTCCACAGACATGGACTCTGCAAGGGAAGTTGAAAGTTCCTTAATCAAGTCCCTCTGGAGACAGGAGAAATGAGTTAGATAATTCCAAACAAGCAGGCTGAACGAAGCCGATGCAAACACCCACTTTTCAAACCTGTCCACAGCTCTCAATTCATGATTGGGAAGGTGGACAGATGAACTCCGCTCTGCCCGCTCTTTCTTGGTGGAGGCAGCCACCACAATAGCATCAACCAAGACCACCTTGGACCAGAAGACTTTATCTGAAGGGGGGAGGGCTTAAAAATTTGTCCGCTCTTTTAGGCACTGGCTCCATGGTATCTGGCTCCTTCCAAGCCCTGCTGGCAACAAAATTAATTAAAGGGTCAGCTGGGGGGGACACCCAAGAGGTAGATGGGCCTATACTGAAAACCTCCAGAAACACAGTTTCCTCAGAGGACAGGGGCTGGGCAAACATGCTGCCCTTAGCTTTAAGGATTTCTAGTATGTCTCTGAAGGAGACACTGTCGGGCGGCGATCTTGGGGAATGGGGACCTATCCCCTTCATCGGCATCCATGTCCTCAGTGAGGGACTCCATAGGAGAGTCCAGATGCCTCCTCATATATGTCCTCTTCCGAGGAATTTCCTCCATGAGAGCTGTGGGAAAGACTCCAAAAAGGAAGGGACCCCTATGGGGGAGGATCCCCCCCTGCAGGCTAGACAGGACGGGCTAAAGGGAAGCAAGATGAGTGGGGTCCACTCAAAGTCTGGGGCTGGGAAGGGAGACAGTGAGTGGGGGAGGCAACTCTGACTGCAGAGAGAGATCTTTCTGCTGCCCAGAAGGCGGAGGGACTGGACGAGGCCCTATCCCACTCTCCTTCTAACACCACAACAGAAGAGGGAGCCGACCCCTGCGGGCCCCCCCAACTCTCCAGACAGTGCCAGCCTGGAGCTGTCAAGCTCCGAAACACCAAGGGGCAGAGAACTGTCCAAAAAACCCAGACCAGAACCCACCCCCATGGATTCTGGGGCAGCTGCCCAAACTGGTGGCCCCGCCTGTCCCAGGGGAATGGAAATAGAACTGGCAATCGATCATGATGGGGTAGGAGCCAAAAGTGGGACTGATATCCCAACCGCCTCCACACCATGCACCGGTCCCTGAGAATCCAATCTGTGTAAGCTCGGACGAGAAGTTAAGTGGGGAGTGGCAGATGGTTCCCTGGCCCTGTGGGTCGGGAAAGCCCACAGCCCCAACTCATTTTGAGAAGGACTGTCTCATCCTGTCCATGTCTACAGGGAGAATGCTTCTGGAAGACCAGGAGAACAGAGAGGACGTCACTGGAGAACTGTGCCAAGACCCTGAGGATCTCCTTCTGCAACCTGGAGAAAAGGCCTTGCACGGGGGGGGGGGGGTAAACAACTCTTCCCCACCGGAAGGCTCTGTAGGAAATTCCTCCATGATAATGGGATCATGCACGGTTCTTGGATCCAGCCAACTCAGGCCCCAGTACAGTAAAGGATCCGAGGAAACAAGTCTCAAAACCCTCAGATCCGAGAAGATTGGATCCCTAGCAAGTGTAACTTATTCGGATCCGAAGGCTTTGAGGTAGGAGCCTTGGATCCGAGAGTCAAGGGCAAGACCTTCGGATCCGAAGACCTGGAACCTGAGGCCTTGGACTCCCTAGAAGTCCTCAGATCTGAGGCTCTCAAACCGACACCACACTGAAGTCAGATCCAGGAACCTGGGATCCAACAGGCTGGGTCGTTTAGAAGGAACCTCACCCAAGGAAACAGAGGAGGAGGGATCCTTTTTCTTATGTTCAGAGGAGCTTGATTTGGTTGAGGTTTCTTTGACCAAAGAGCCTCCTTGCCCAAGCCTTTTAACAAAAGCTTGTTTCGGCAGTCAACCAAGACTCTGGGGTTGAACGTGGTGCAAATCACATTCAACCTCCAGATGGTCATCTCCAAGCCAACAGAGGCATTCCTCGTGCGAGTCGGAGACAGGCATCTTGCGACCACATGAGGAGCACCTCTTAAAACCTAAGGGTTTCTCTGACATGGAAAAGGGCGATAGCAAACAAAATTCAAGGGACAGACAAAAACACAAGCCAGAAAAACAATCCAAGGTCCAATATGCACAAAAAATCAGTTCAAGCACAAGAAGCTAACTAACTAAGCCCAGAAACAGTAAAACAACCAAAGACAAGAAAGAAAAAAATGAAACAGTTAGCCATGACAGAAAAAAAAGGACGCCAAGCAGATAATGGTAAAAACACAGGAGGAGAAATCGATCGAGGAATCAGAAAATTAACTAGAAGGACACTAAATTAGGAAAGATTAAGAACCTGAAGAGAAGACAAAAGGAAAACCCCAAGATAAATTACACCTGCTTATAAACCACGAGGAACTGAACGAACTGTGTCTGACAAGCAAAAGCAGCAAATGAGATCTGAGGGGTTAGAGGGCAGCAAAGCATCATGGAAGGGGAGGACCTTGAACTAAGCTGTTGTCTAAAGTATGCCAGCTCAGATCTAATTTCGGATCCTAGACCAAGACATGATGAATGGTGACTACGATAACATCAGCTCAGGATTAAACCGGTGTGGTTTGTTTAAATCGTGGCTTGTTAAGACAAAAGATGAGAGGTTTCAGCCTTGTGAGAGCTTCATCAGATCTGAAGCTTTCACAACAGCTCATCATTTGCCTTAACTTAATAAACTAAGATTTAAACAAGCAATACCAGCTTGAATCTTTTTTAACAGAACACAAAGTGATCTACGACATGGATCTTACATAAGAAGTTCTGGCAATTGTCTACCTTAATATTTCAAACTCAGATATCAGAAGTAATCATTCCTGTAAAATGATTCTGTACAGAATGTAAAGTGATCCTGTAAAGTGATCTTGTACAGATCACTGACGAAGGCTATATGCCGAAACCGGTCTGAATTATATGTATTAAATTTTGATTTGAACATCCCTGTGGTGCTGGCTTTCCTTTAAAAGAATTTGGTTAAGCTGTCAACCCATAAGCAACTGAAATGAAGAAAGTTCCACAGACTGAAGCGTTTTATTTCTACATTCCAATAAAAAGAAAGCAGACTGAATTCTCAGAACTCTTACTTTCTCACAAGATTCTTAATAGCCTGGGCCATATGTTCCATTTGCCCATTAGTCTGTAAATACCCATGGCTTGATGTAATATGTTTTTAACTCTCATTGTCTAGAAAACTAAGACTCACCTGACTGACACACTGCATATCACTGTCAGGTATTACTTTATCTCAAATATGATACTTAACAAAAATAGATTTCTGGCATGCAGTGAAACTGAGACTAGTAGTGTGCAAGTTTTGGCTATTTCAAATAATAGTTAAAATACAAAAGGTAATCATCATCCTTACAGTGGACGAATTTCAACTTTTTTCCAGAGGAGATTTGATAGTTCATGTAGTAGCAGTTCCCCGCACACAGATTATGATTTCAAAAGTGTTACATCAATATCACAATAAAGAATTATATGAGACTACCCCTAACCTTACTAATTCCTGACTTAGCCTTGTATATTATACTGTATATCGGACTTGTCTGAGAGATATAATTTTTACATCGTTAAACATTAACCATTGTATACGTGCATACTCATTATGGTTTAGGAAGCACACATTAATTTCTGAATGTACTGACTTCATATTATCTATCCAACCAGTTATAACTGTGTCTTATAACAACTGCACTTTTCTGTACCTGCATTATATAGGTTACTGGCTCCTCAAACTTAAAATGCTTTTGTAATACTGTGGAGCTTTTCTCCCCAAGCCTCCACTGTTAATGGACACTTACCTAGTCAAACTTTATTGGTAATCAAATATCAAGCAATAAATAAATAAACAAACTGTTAGCAATGGCAAACCCACTGCAAACAAATGTCTTTGCAGAAGTGACCTGGAAGCAATGCCTGGTTAAATGACTTGAGTCACACATTAGTCAAATGGAGGCTAAGGGAATGAAACTTTAAACCACAGAAACAGTTCATTAAAATTTTTTAGTCCTAATCCTCGGTGCTAACTGCTAGAGATGGAAAATATGCTTGCGTGTCACCTTCATACAGTAATACTGCTCCAAGAACTTGCTGGCAAGCATTAATTTCAAGTATGACTAGTTAGGAGTCTTAATGGCACCCCTTAAGGATATTCTATTTTTCAGAAAGACTCTTGATGGTTCTGCCCTGAGGAGGTACCCTGAGTGAAAGTGAATGAAGTTTTAAATTGGATGATTTCATTACAAGAAATAATAACTGCTGAAATGATATCCGAGTACTCTTACTTTTCTAGAAACCAGCTGTGTCATTTTGTTTTATAACTCTAAAGGAAAGCATAAAATGTTAAATTTGCAAAATCTAATGTAGTTAGTCTTATATTCAGTTCTTTTGTTCTTCTTTCGGCTTTTCCCAGTTAGGGGTCGCCACAGCAGAACTCCGGTCCGCTAATTGGCAGTAGATCTTTACGGTGCCGAGGTGCCAGCTCGACACCCAACCTTCAACGAAGACACACCAATTCACGCATGTCTTTCGTACGCCACTCGACCGTGGGGAGGGCATGCAGACTCCACACAGAAGGCGCTCCAGCCAAGAATCGAACGGGAGAACCTCTTACTGTGAGGCGACAATGCTACCGCTGCACCACCACGGCCACAGTTAGTCTTATATTCAGTAATAAATGAAAATACCAGTTTAAAGTTTGTTGCGTCTTCCACTGAATATTCTAAGGTATTAGACAAAAGAAATGCATTAGAAGGGAGCAGTGGCATGAGGCAGATTGTCAGTGGAAGTCATGGAAAGTTTGAAAAGGATGAGTGTGATTTGTTATTCTGAGTGGTTATGCATATGTGAGAACTTTGATTAGGAGAGTGTCTCCTTGGGATAGGAAGCCTGAAGTCAAAGCAGACAAGAAGTGTGTCTTTCTAGTGTTAAATATGGAAATGCCTGAACTACATCATTCTAAAAATGTGATTTGATGAACTGCAATAGCAGGATACCCTATAAGATCATATTACTTAAATGGGAAGTGTTAAATATAGTAAAATAAGATTTGACTACCTTAGCTGGGAGCAGTCAAGGAGACTAGAAAGTACAGTTCTACATTAAGCTGTCATTTGGCAAAAGGCTGAGAACCGCACTGATAGCTCACTGATACTATGTAGGAAGATTAAAAGGAAGCACCAAATATATTACTACGGACTATGAAGATGTATAAGATTAACCTACAGTATTTTAATCCAGTTTGACTAGATGATTATGACTTCATGTAAAATACAAGATGGAGAATGTATGCGAGCCATTATGACCACTTGAATATAAGGTGCGCAATAACATAGAGGAATTATGTAACATAATTATCAAGAATGGACAAGGTGGGAGCTGGGGTATTAATGAGTTTTTATGAAAATTAAAGAAATACTTTTTTCTTTATACAATAAGAGAAGACTTTGTTGAAAATACAGAGGAATGTACCCAGCTCTTATATGAGATCATGTGGGAATTGAATCCGACCAATGGATAATTAGTGTATAATCTTATTACAATTTCAGCTTCCAGAGATGATGAGATAGGCATATGAATGCTAAAGAAAGTAGAAGGGAATTGTATATGGTGCAAAACGATTTTAGGTGGAACTAGATTAAATGCATGATTCTTCCTGTATGCTGATTAGTTTTAAGGATTAAGGTTTTAAAGTCTATCAGTGTTATTACTCGTGTGATGTGGACAGCTGCACATGGATATAAGTATGAATATGTGAAATTGTTATCATCAACTGGAAGTCAATAAAGGTGAACTGGGTTAATGAAAAAGTAGGAGCCTCAGTAATCAGCTTTTTAACATTGTGGAATTTCTGTCATGTTCTTGTCACCAAAGCCATCAGCATCACGCTCTGACAACTTCCTGAGTGACACAGTTATTTCTGACATTTCTGGAATGGACTTGGAAAAATATTACAAAATACTAGGGAACCACATAAAAGATTACTTATGTTTTATCATGTTATTTATTTATTTTTGCATATTCAACATAGCACTAACTTTATCGGAGTACGTTTGGGAAAACTCCAAATATGACCTATATATTTACGAATGGTCACACAGATTTCACACTTGTTTCTTTCAATTTTCAGTCCTTTTGCCAGAATTTGTCAAGTAACTTGATAAACTGAGTATCATTGTTTTACCTGGAAGCTCCTCACACAATGAAATTATCTGTTATGTTAAATACACATTCTAATTCTTCAGTTATTTCAGCCACTTCTTGAGACTCATTTAAGGCTAATGATACTCAGGAAAGCTGTATATACCAAGAGTGATGCTGAAAATACAAAGTTTGTTGTTAGTGTCTTGGCCTACAATCCCAAAACATTTGAACAGCATCCATAAGAAAGAAGAACTTAGCAATACGCATCACAAAAGTCTGAAGAAGAAATTCTTCCCTTTAAAACCATTTACTTAAGCCTTAAGGCATGTATATTTTTTGCTTGATGTACTTCACTGCTGTCATCAAGCTACTGACCTACATACTTGGTTCTACTTGCTTAAAGATTATACCCATACACTACATAAACTGCAGTTACTATTCATTTATACTTCTAAAAGCTAATGGAATTCTTTGTTGGGCAAAGAGAACCAATACCTCAGGTAAAATCTTAATGTGGGAATCTTTAGGCAGACAGGTTAAACCAGTAAATAAATCACAGTAACTCTGCAAAATATCAGCAGCACCTTTGTTTTGTAACTCTCAGTGAAATGCACATCACTGTAATTTTTTCTACTGTAATTACACTTGCAACAGAAAAGAGCATGAAAGAAACAGCATTTATTGCCAGACATAGTTTATACCTGATACTGTGTAATATACGTGTAAAGTTAAGTGCACAGTTAGATACAATGACTAAAATAACATGATAGACATGCTGTGCATTCAACAGCTTTTACTTAACTGCACAGTCTAGAAATCACATGTGAAAGACCCACATACAGGTAACTAACTCCCTATTAAAGTCATCATAACAAATCATCACTATATACACATATATGCGACAGTATCCAATGTCATAAAGGCTACTGAGGGATGCTATCTATCCAGTCTTCGGTGCTTTTCCAGACTCTCTTCTATTTGCATGTGTTTGACCTTACAAATAAAGATACAGATAAAGGTATAAGCAGATGCTGAGGGTTCCTATTATATAATCGAAGACACATTCCTTCGAATGCTTCTTGATCTAACTTGAAAGCACAAAACAGCAAAATAGTGAAACGGCATATAAGCGATTTCTTTCCCTGGGAAAGAAATCGCTTGGCCGCCTCCATTACTTTGCCATTTTCGTCACTGTAGTGCAATCTTGGAGTTGGTATATTTAAGTAAGGGGGTGTTGGTGGGCAAAGCCCCCCACTTTATGTAATGTTTTAAAGAGTTTTTTTTTTCTTTTTTTTTTTTTTTGTGGAAGAGATTTTTTTCCGTGGGAAAAGAATCACTGCTCTAAGTGTTCGGGATTGTAAACTTTTGCTTACATGGGGTCGATAAATCAGAGTTCGCTTTTTTAAGCGTTCACTGATTCAATATAGATCCGATGGTAATATCTATTTTGGTCAAAACTTATCATACAACCATGAAAAAAGAAATTCTACATAATTATTATAATTAATAAAACTGCCTAGCAACACATATAATTTACACTATAGCTTTTTAGAAAGCAAATTTATCTATTTGACAAATAAGCCATTAGTGTGAAACCTGAAAGTTCTAAGTAAAGTCCTCAAAACCTACACTGTAATGGCAAGCAGCAGATTACCTGTAGAATATATTCAAGCAGGGTTTAGGTAGAAAAGCAGGGAAGGGGGATCAAGTGTGGGAGAGTAACGGTTGTTGGATCAGAAGAGGGCTGGGAGAAGCAAGGACTGATAAAAGGGTATGTCACCTTGAGCACTAGATTCCCTTGTTAAAGCTCTGCATATAAGTCTAAATACATGTTTTATCATTAAGGGTCAGTGAGCTGTATATTAAGTTTACCTTTATGGGACACTATTTCACCTATAAATGTTTAATAGTATCACTGAGTTTTGTAGCAGTTTCTCTGAAAATGCCTTCACATATTCTACAAGAGAAATCAGAAATAATGTTTCCACTGAAGCTAATCGACTTTCAACTTCAGGCCTGCCAGTTTAAAGGTGAGCCATATGTTTTTATTGTAAATTTAGTTCATATTACACAGTTCCACAAACAAGAAATCATCTTTTTTACAATCGATATCATTGACATCTTTAATGGCTGCAAGCCTCACTTCATATTAATTTAGTAGTGTTATACACTGACTACCTTGCACCCTTTCATTTACCATGCATCTTTTTGCTCCTTTCCATCATCATATTCCTTTAATGTAGCCTGTCTCAAGGCCTTTTTTAGAATATTTTTCTTTAAACTGACAGTCACTGGCATTGTCATATTTTGCTACAATGAAAACATGTATCTCTTGGTGGAAGCAAATAGTTAACTATAAGCATTATCACATTCTGTTGCAAATCAGATGCCTGTTTTTCTGCTGTTTACATAGAAGCTGCAATACTTAGCAATTTGCCTAGTACCAACCCATTTTCCCCCCAGAAAGTACCTTTTTTGTATTTTTTAACTTATATTCTACATCCATTTTGTTATTCTTCAGAAGACACTACTTTAAAGCGATGTATTCTGTCGACCTGCACAATTTTGTCATTTATTCACTTACACATGTTTTCATCTCTCAAATGATTTCTGTTACGAAAGTGTCTAGAAGGCTCTGCAATGTCTCTTGTATTATCATAAAATGGTCTCACTGCACTGGTTTCACTGTTTTTATTTTTCTGATGTTCATATGCTAAGTGACAGCTCAGTAGTTTTGGTGCCCACTATGCTAGGAAGAACTGAAACTTTCTTTACACTTTATCGTTAACTCTGAAGTTCCACTTTCTCAGTACAAACTGAAGAGTCACCCACAGCAATATCAAAAACACTAACAGTTCCAACATTCCCTGCTAGTTAGGTTTACTTCTGCTTTTAAACACATCATTTTCACTGTTTAGGTTAGGTCATTATGGTATGCAAATTCAGTCAGTGTGAATTGTTTCTTTAAATAATCACAAACAAGCCCACTTGTTCAGAACTCATTTTGTATGTATTTAGATAAATTCTTTCCAAGCTTTGAGTCAGTCTTGCAGCAATCCCAAAACTCAATGATTAGATCCTAATGCTACAGAAAAAACGCCATGTGCTGCTTTTATATTAAGTCTTCACATCCAGAATCACTCAATATAAACTATTGCACAAGTCCTTGATTACCCCTTTGTGTCATGCAAACCACTTTGTAATTTATTTAAATAAACTGCTGTCATCCCAGCATCGTGCACTGCATATTGTCCATTCATATAATCATCAGTTTGCTGCTCTGTGAAACAAGCATCACAACATATCATCCAAGTCCCTCATGTACACACAAAATGACTACAATAACGTTTAGAGCTGCATGTGTGTCATTACTACTCTTCTCTTACGCCATTTTCTTCTTCTCTGGCCTTCTACTGCAGCTTTTGCAATCTATATCACTGAAAATATTTCTGCACAAAGGGCCAAACCTTGTCATCAATTTGTTGTTTCACCAACTTAAATTTTTTAATTTTTGTTGGTCACTCTATGAAGCAAGTGTAAATAACTTTTGATGGACATTGCTTCTTTACCTTATACAATACCAACTTCTACAGTTTTTGATGCAAAAAGTGACTTGTTTTTGCACTTTATTTTGCTGATAATGACAGCCCCTACATTTTTTCTCCTGTCTCTCTAATGGACCTCATTTGATACTGGCAGCCAATCAGTCTGGTCATTGATTGCCCATCTCAAAAAACTCCAGCTTTACTCTGTCGCATATCGCCTACTCAGAGGTGATCTCTGCCTAACATACAAAGCTATGTCAAACCCAGAGCTGTTGGACATGCTCTACTTAAAGAAATCCCAATCCTGCCAAGCTACACGCTCTAGAGACCTAAACATTGTCACCATAATAAACAGAACATGCTGGAGGGATAGATTCCTGTCCCAGAGACTTCCCATACTCTGGAACACACTACCTATCAATATCAAACTAAGCTCCTCATTAGCACTCTTCAAGAAAAATCTTGATGATTGGACGGGAGATAGAAAATTCACCCCGGGGATCACTTCTGTGGCTTTGCTCGACAGGGGCACAGGACGAAAGCCAGGGTACCTTTTTGGCTGGGCTTATATAGGCCCTAGGGCCAATAGTCTAGTACCTACCTATGAACTAAGAGACAAGTAATATATATGGAGGTGTGTCTGTGCCTTTGAATGGATGTATATGTGCATGTGTGAGAATGATTGAAAGGGTGCCTATGCTAACATGATTCACAGGCTGTCAGTTGTGACTACAACAGAAAGTTGCGATCTACACTAGCAGTAACTACTGGCTATTCAGAGACATGATGGGACTGCTGCATATCCACAAGTCAAGCTCTACTCAAGTAACCCACATGTGCGACCTCAACCTTGTCTGTGACATCAATAGGATTTGTTGGTGGGACAGATTTGTGTCCCAGAAACTCCACCTTTTGTGGACCAGACCCCATCCCTCTACACATAAAGCAGAGTACATTAACCGTTTTTAAGCACAACCTGGATAACTGGACGGGGAACAGAAAATACACCCTTGGCATTCCACCTGTGTCCCTGCTGGACAGTGGCATAGGGTGCTGACTTGTTGGAACATGGGCTAAATTCTTGGCTAGGCTTGTAAGGTCCTCAGGATCAACAGCCTAGTAACCTCCTATAATCCTATGACCTAGTCGCCCTGGTCAAGGAAACCTTTTCAGTCAATTCATTCTTCATCAGAAAGAGTTGGGTGGTACGGAGTGGGACAACTTGCTGGAACTGAACGGCAGCCTACCCAGTCCTTAACTGAAGCTAGCTCCCTGCCTTCTGAGGAGACCATGGTTCACAGGTGTAAGTGAACCATGGTAGAGCAGGCTCTTTTGGCCCATACCCTACTAGTGAAACATCTAATGCTCCCACTAGGTGTCACTAAAATGGAATGCCCCTCCCACCAGGATGGGTAAGCTGACAGGGGATGCTCACTCTAATTTTCCCTGAACAGCTCCTACAGGCATTTAAGCAACTACTCATAGGTTCATAGTTATATACTAGGTTAAATGACCACTAGGGCCTTTATGAGCCTACTGTCTGCCTCTCTCTATCAGAGACATGGGGGCTAGACCCAGGGTGAATTTCCAATTTCCCATCCATTGGTCAAGGTTATGCTTAAATAGGTTGATAGCTGGACTCAGCTTCACATGGATGGGGACCCTGTTCCAGATCATGGGGATCCTCTCAGACACATATATGTCTTGACAACATGTCTTATTTATGTCACAAGCAAAATTTCATCCTTGGATTTGATGATTTTGATGTGTTCATTTTGTAGATGTGCAAAAGGCCCATCAATGCTAGATCCGAGGATGTCTTGTATGCCAGGCATAGATCACCTCTGAGTAACCCCTGCAGAAGACTGAGTACAGAGATGAGCCTTTAAAGTGATCCATACAGGACAATGTGTTTATAACCTGGATTCTCCTGGCAAGAAATGTTTGTGGGCATTCCAACTGTTCCATATGTTTGGTCAGGTACATGCTAAAGGGGGCATTATACTCAATGATGGGTTTGATAAGGGCTGAATAAAAGGGCATTACAACCTCCTTGGACCTGGATGCCATGTCCTTACTTATAAGTTGTGTAACATAGGACTATTTTATTACTACCTTGGGCACATGCTGGTCAAAGGCAATATTACTTCCTTCATATGTTTCCAGATCCATGACTACTGGGTCCACTCTTAGTGGTGTCTTATCAATGAGAGTAATTAGCCTGGGTGGCAGTTTTCCTGAAAGGCATTATAATGCATGCTTGGCAATGAGTTTTAGTCCATGACTTTGTCACCAGTTACTTGTCTGTGTTAGACCCTCTTATAAGATGTTTGTGTTGTTGTGGGGGAATCTATGACAGCTCCCAATTTGCAGTCATCTATGAACTTGATCAGCCAAAGGCCCATGACATTAGCCTGTACCTCCAAGAAGTAGATGACAAATAGGAGTAGTCCCAGCACAGAGCCCCTGAGGTATCTTGCTGATCACTGGTCTCTTAGTGGAGGTGGTATCACCAATTCTGACTTCCAGGGTCCTGTTTGTGAACCACCTGGCACTCCAGTGAATTATGTAGGGGTATGCCTAGTTCAGTCAGTTTGTCAACTACACCCAGGTGTGGTATTGTATCAAAATGCCTTAGCCATTGCCAGGTACATAAAGATATATAAAACATTTCAAGCATGGGCATTAATATCCTTCTAACATACCAATATATCAAAAAGAGAAGTTATGTACTCACCATAATGTTCGATCTGAGTAGTTGATCTTCATTTGTCTTCAACCTGTGGGTTCCTGGATCCATATTGGATCCGATTCGGCCACATATCGAGCATATGATCAAAGCTCAAAGTTCCTCCCCTTACCCATAATGCTCCTATCTCCTTCCTCCCTTCAGATTGAGTTTGCTGCCCAATCCAGTACCATCACCCGACCCAACAGAGTCTTGTCTGGACAAAAAAACAGCAACAAGGATAAGAGGCACCCTACGGTGTCCACCTCCATAACACTTAGGAGGCATCAACAGTTCACACAAGGCCAGGGGAAGGAAGGAGGGATGGTTGAAGACAAATGAAGGACAACTACTCAAATGGAACGTTATGGTGAGTACATAACATCTTTATCTGAATTAGATGGCTTCATTTGGTCTTCAATATGTGGGACAGAGTCCTCAGCTGCCAGAAACCTGGGAAGCCCTCACGGAAGGATAATCTGGAGCACGGCGGAGCCAAAAGATCCCCTGTTCCTGGATACTGTGTCCAATTTATAATGTGAGATGAAAGTATGGGATGAAGACCAAGGGGCTGCAGAACAAATATCATCTAATGACACTCTGGACCAGAAAACTGTTGACTTGGCCATAGACCTGGTGGAATGCACTTTCACCTGACTTGGTGGGGAAATCCCCCTGGCTGACTATGTCCAAATGATACACTGAGAAATCCAACGGGCAATGATAACTTTAGAGATTGGTTTCCCTAAAAAGGGCTTGGAGTATGAAATGAAAAGTTGGTCAGATTTACAAAAGGGTTTTGTCCTGTGGAAGTAGAAACGCAACTGTCTGTGCACGTCTTGTAAATGCAGTTTGTATTCTCCCTTGTTTTGAAAATTTGGAAAGAAGACCAAGAGGTTGATTATCTGATTAATGTTGGCCTTTGAAGCTACTTTAGGTAGAAAGGATGGATTAGTACGCAGACATCCTGTCTTTATGAAAAATCATATAAGGGGCCTTGATCAATAGAGCTTAAAGTTCCAAAACTCTCCTGACAGAAGTAATAGCAACCAGAAAGGCAGTCTTCCAGGACAGAAACTGCATATCCACTGAAGCTGCACGCTCAAAGGGAGGCGAGACTAAGGCTGAGTTACTAGGGTAAGATTCCACAGTGGCGTAGGATCCTTTACCGGGGATCAAAGAAGAAAGGTACCTATGAAGATGCTAAAGAAGCCATACTATCCCCCACCTGATAATTAGAAATTGCTGCAAGTTCAACTTTGACTGTAGAAAAACAGGCACCTTGTTGAAAAATTCCAGATAAAAATTCCAACATCGCAAAAACTGGAGCCATGAAAGGATCTAATGCATACCGAGAGGCCCAGATAAAAAAAAAAAAAAACATTTCCATTTGCTGGAGTACACTTTTCTGGTGAAAGACTTATGAGCCGCCACTAGAACTCTTTTGATGGGAGAGGATAATCCGGGAGTCCTATCATGGGAACTGGAGCAGCCAAGCAGTGAGCTTTAGACTGTCCAGGTCTGGATGGGGAATACCTGAGGAATAAGATATGAGATCCGGAACTGGATCCATCACCCATGGTAGAGCCACCAGACGAGACCTGAGAGAGGGAAATCAGACTTGGCGTGGCCACAATTGGGCAATGAAGACATCTAAGCTTCCCAACCTGCAAGCTTTCTGAATAAATTTTGATATTAAGGGAAGAGGAGGATAAGCATACAGAAGACTGGGGGACCAAGCATGAATCAGAGCATCTCTGGGGGCTTCCACCTGAGGGGGATTCAGAGTAAAGAACTCGCTGCATTTCGCACTGGAAGGAGAGGCAAATAAATCACAGCAAGGCTGACCCCATTTGTGAAAAATCTGTTCTGCTACTGAAGGATTCAGAGACCACTCCTGAGGCATCAGAATAGATCTGCTGAGCCTGTCTGCTAGAATGTTGGACCTCCCCGGAATGTGCATTGCTACCTGAATATGGACGGTGGAGATCACCCATTCCCATACTTCTCATGACCTCGCAACATAGGAGATAAGATCTGGTTCCCCCTGTCTGTTGATGTACAAGACCACCAACACATTGTCTGACTGGACAGCAATCATTCCTGAAGGAATATCGGCACGGACGTTGATATGTGGATTGGTCTCGTAGGGGGACCACGTGCCTTGAACTTTTCTTCCTGAGCAGTGTCCCCACCCCAGCTGGGAAGCATCTGCACTCAATGTGGCCAAGGGAAATGGTGAGAGAAAAGGATGTCCCCAAACCAGGTCAGAGGAAAGAATCCACCATCAAAGAGAGTCCCTGCATACACGAGAGATTCGGACAGGGTGAGTCAAAGGACGGCCTAATAGACCACTGTACTGAAAGTGCCCACTGAAGGATCCATATGTGAAGACACACCAAGGGCAAGAGACTCATCATAACCACCATGGGCTCCAATGCCCTTAATACTATTTCCACTGTCGAAGACCGAGTTTGAAGAATGCAAAGCACATGTAGCTTCAGACTGCATATTCTGCCTGGAGTAAGAAACACTCTGGTTTGAATTGTGTCTAATTGTGCCCCAATGAAGTCTAATGTTTGGACAGGGGTCAGAAATGATTTGTTGATATTGACGGCAATGCCTAACCTCTGGAATAGAAGAAGAAGAAAGGAATTTCTCGCTTGACAAAGTTGATATCTGGAAGGGGCAGCGAGGAGCCAATTGTCCAGGTAGGGAAATACCTGAATGCCCTGGAGTCTCAGGTGAGCTGCTATTACTGACATCACTTTGGTAAACACCCCTGGGGGCTGTGGTGAGACCAAAGGGGAGGGCTCTGAATGAATAATGGCTGGATCCTAGCCAGAATCAGAGAAATCGCTGAGCGCCTGTCTATCTTGATATGATAGTACGCATTCTGGAAGTCGATCGAGCACATCCAATCATTCTCCTGCAGGAAGGGCAGGATAGATTGCAGGGTGACCATCCGGAATTTCACCTTGGCCACAGACAGGTTCAAGTTGGATAGATCCAAAATGGGTCTTAGATCCCCCGTATCTTCTTTGGCACCAAAAAGAACCTAGAATAAATACCTGATCCAGAGTGGTCTAGGGGGATGGGTTGGATGACTCGCTTTCTTAGCAGCTTTGCAATTTCCAGTGCTGCATCCTCCCTGTGCGTAGATGGAATATCCGGGAGGTGTTTGGCCATTGGAGGAGGCTCGAGGAAGGGGACTGAATAGCCGCTGGATATAATTCGAAACACCCAACGATCTTTTGTTATGGACTCCCACTCCGTTAGGTGCAACGAAAGACAGCCCCCGACTGCCTCCAAAGATGAGCAGTCGGGCAACCCTTCAGGGCTGCTGAGCAGGTCTGTCCAAGAAAGGTTCTTGAGACCCATAATTTCTCAGACCCCCTCTGCCTCTAGGGTGACGTCTATCAAATCCCCCTCTGACCCTGAGTGTCTCGGGGAAAATTCTGAGATTTCCAAAACCACATCTTCTTGGTCCCTCACTGATTCCTAGACAAAGATTGTTGACGGGCCAAGAAGCAGATCCTGATGGCAGATGAATCTTCCCATCCTTCTCACTCTGAACTAAAATCCCACATGTCGACTTCCCAAACAGGGAAGAACCATTGTATGGGGACATTGGTAACTCATGTCTTGAAAGGTTCCGAAAACTGACAGAGCCGGAGTCACATGATGGCAATGCCTGTACCAGCTGCCCTAGCAGTTCCTTCAGTTGCATGGCAGAGGAGGCACATAGAGGTGTTCGCAACTGATATTAGAGTGGCCATACAAGCGGAGAAAATCTTCCTGTCCTCCGCCGGCATGGATTCCAAGGTTGACTTATCATTCTCCTTAACTAGGTCTCACTGCAGCCGAATCACATGTGCCATGTAATTCAGCACCCGAACAAAGAAGGTTGCTGAAGTGTACACCCACTTCCCGAAACAGTCATTCACCCTTGACTCTTGGTCAGGAGGGTGGACCGTAGAGCTCTCCTGAGCGAGCTTCTTCCTAGTGGCAGATGTCATCACCATGGCATCAACGGGGGATGTCTTATTCCAATATAATCTATGTGGGGGGGCTCTAGACCTTATTTGGACATTTGGGAATGGGTTCCACCATGTCCAGTTCCTTTCAAGCCTGAGATGTAATGAGATCCACTAAAGGATCTGCGGGAGAAGACACCCAGGAAGTAGAGGGTCCTGTGCCAAATGTCTCGAGGATTACCGATTCATCCAAGGTAGGTTTTTGGGCAGACCACCCCCCATCGCTGGTGAAGGAGTTCCATGATGTCTCAAAAAGAGACATCCTCGGGGGGTGACCAGGGGGAACCTTCCTCTTCCTCCAAATCAGTGTCTTCAGTGACAGACTCCAGCGGGGAGTCTAAGTGCCTCCTTTTGTATGTATGTTTGCGAGGGACCTCCTCAGTGGGATCTCTGGGGAGGACTCGCCAACATCTTGCTGTTCCCAAGCAAAAGCTTCCTGAGGTTAAGTGGAGGCAGGCTGTCCCTCAGATGGCAGAATGGCCAGAACCGCTCCAGAAACATAGGGAGTCGGGGTGGAGTCCGAAGATGAGATGGTCAAGGGTCTCAAAGAAATCGAGAGAACCCTCTCCACCACATCGAAAGCCGAAGGGGAACGGATATCCTAAGAAAGGTCAATAGGAGGCGTCTCCATCTGACCAGACAAGGGAGTCAGAGCTGAACCTCCAGGCACCAAAATACCAAAGGGAAGAGTGCGCTCCGACACACTCAGAGATGACACCAACCCCTCAGATCCGACACCAAGGCTATTGCTCTGAGAGCTTGTTGGATCTGAGCCAGTCGGATCTGACCTGCTCAAGGTCTTAGCCGGCATTGAGGTACAAGGTGCCACCAGCACAGGCACTTCGTCACTGGGAATCCTCAGCTCCAAGGGCTCTGAAACCAAAGGTTGAATAGGAGAAGGAGTAATCGGGGTGAAAAAGGGCTGCATGCTCCCCACTCCGGAGGAAGAGGCAGCAGGCAGGACTCCAATCTGTATCTGGGTGCTGATGAACTTCCACATCATCCTATCCATCTTCACTTCACTAAGGCTCCGGGTGGAGTGAGAAGAAGAGGCAACTGACACCGGCCTGGAGGGGCAGTGAGGAGAAGCCTGAGCCAGTGACCAGATCCAGGGCTCCTCCATCTTCAGAGAAAACCGAGGGGAATGGAGCCAGGGAGACTCCGGTCTCGGAGACGACCTAACCTTAGGTGGCGAGCCAGCCAAAGCCGAGCGATCCGGGGATCACTTCTTTGGCCTCTCCCTTTTTGAAGTTTTGTCTCCATCCCAGGACCTCTTGGCAGGAGTTTGAGTCCCAGAGGCTGGAGAGGAGGCAGAAGCCGAAGCTGAGGGCACAAGGACTTGAGTCCCCAAAGAGGGAAGAAGGCCCTTAAGGATGAGGTTGTCCCTCCTGTCCTTAACTGCCTGGGGATTAAACCAGGCACAGATGAAACAGGAGGTTTGGAGATGGGCTGCCCCAAGACATACTACTCACAGGGTGTGGCCATTGGCTGGCGTGAGCTTATGGCCATACTATTTTCTGAAGCTGGGTTTGGGAGTGTCAGACATGTCCCATCCTCAGGCCCAGCACAATCACACAGACCGCACACACAAGGGGAAAGAAAGAGAGAGAAAGAGGTTTTTTTTTTTTTTTTTTACACTGACGCGGAGGGAAGGTAGAAGGCAGGTAGAAAGAAAAAAAGGGAATGATTTACACCAAAACAGCACTTACCACAAACGTTTATTGCAGAGAACACGGATTACAATGCGGACATATAGCATGACAAACGAGATCTGAAGTGAGGAAGGAGACAGGAGCACTATGGCTAAGGGGAGGAGCTTTGAGCTTGGATCAGATGCTGGATATGTGGCAGAGTCAGATCGGATCTGGATCCAGGAACCCACAGTTTAAAACCAAATGAAGACAATTACTTCAGATCAGCTATTGCCAAGATAAGTGTCCAGGCTGTTGTTAAAATATTTGTATGCACTGTTTTCCCCTCATCCATTGCCTTGACAACCTTTTCAAATAAGTCCACCAGGTTTAATAGGCATGATTTTCACTTGACAAAGCCAAACTGGGTTGGGTCCAGTGTCTGAAGGTTGCCTGTGTCTTTGTTGATCATTTCCATGATAATTCATTCTACGGCTTTGTACATTAGACTAGACAGACTAATAGGCCTGTAATTTCCTGCGTCAGTTGCTGGTCCACCCTTGTGAAATGGGATAAATGCTGTTCTCATGGTACAAAGCTACTTTTGAGGCTATAGTTGAAAAGTGACCCAAGCGGTCCTGATAGGTCATGTTTCGAGCTATTTAGAAGGCATTGAGGTCATGTTTTTGGCCTTAATGAGCACTGAAAGGACCTGCCCCCACTGATATCTCTGGGGGGGCTATGCTGGTAGGTACTTCATGGAGGGAGGCAAGGGGGAGTTGGGGGTGAAGTTTGAGCTGAATTTGTTACCAGTAAATTTGCTATGTCACTCTGCTCAGTGAAGATGACAACACTAGCCACCAGTTCTGCACAGTGATGTGTGCTGCTTTTGAGATTTCAGACACAGCTGTAGAAGGCCTTGTGGTTGTATTCAGCTTGTGAGGCTATCTTGACCTTGTAATTGGTCTTGTTGGACTTAATTAGTCCTGTTAGTTTGCCATTTAGTTTAATTAGACAGCTCCTGTCATTATGGGAGTTGCTCTTGCTGATTTTAGCCATGACTGTTTTTACCTTTTGTTATCTACCCTATTACGATTACAGTTCCACCAGCGTGGTTTGTTTTTAGAGTTTGTTTTGGGCTTACTTCTAGTAGGTACAGCAGCCTCTATACAGTCTTTTACATGACTGTAGAGGGTCTCTATGAACAAATCCACATAAGTTGTTGTGAACTCTGGATTATGAGGGTCACTGAATTTTGATAAACTATCACTTAAGAGTGCAGTTTTTGCTCTGGAATATTTCCTATTACAATGTTTGCTGTGGTAAGAGAGTTGAATTTTTGTTTTGAAGGAGAGCGCTTTGTGGTCCCACCTCACCAGTGAGGATGTGACACTGGGGGCAGGTGGGTGCAGTCTCTCCCATACTTGTGAGTACCAGGTCCAGTATGTTTGAACCATTGGTAGGTGTGAGCACTTTCTGGTCAAATGTATCTGTGTCACTAAAGTCCAGGAATCATTGTGCCCATGAGTATGAGACAGTCTATGCTTCCCAGTCTATAGAGGGGTAGTTAATGTCTCCCATGAATAGGATATTTAGTTTAATGGTGAATGTCTCCAGTAAGTCAAGGTACAAGTTATGGGATTATAGAGACATAAGGGGTGACATGTAGCTTGCTAGGACATGGTATGAGACTTTGACTATGGTGATTTGCATGTGGATAAATTCCAGGTCATCGTTCTGTATGACCAACATAAAGTTATGCTTGTTGCTAATATAGACTTGAGACTCCTCTAACTTTTGTTACTGTATGTGTAGCTGATGGTCTAAATGTGTAGTAGGCACTGAAGCCTTGCACTGCCAGAGTACCTTCTGCTGATTTAAATAATGTGTCAGTAACTGCACAGATATCTACATTCTCCAGGGTGAAGAGTGTCTTATTTAGGTTCCTAAGTAGTAACATCTTTAGGTTTCTTTGAGATTTAATTGCTATTTTGGTAGGTTTGATATATTGGAATTTATTTATTTTTATTTTACATTTGTTGACCAGGCTAGTCTAGCTGGATATATGTCCATTTTCAGTAGAGGTCTGGGGAGAAAAGCTCCAAGCAAAAACAATAACAATGTTAAAAAAATGTATAACATAGCCATATAAACTAATCGTACAGTGGTAACATTGGTAAAAGGGAAAAAAAGGAAATATAGTTATAAAAGTGTTGACTATAGACATTATGCTAAAAGTTAAACTAAGTCAAAATAAGCAATTATATTAGAAACAAAAAGGGTATGGGCAGAAAGAGTAAAGTCCTTAAATTTTATCCTATTACTAAGAGGAAAGCAAAAGAGAAGTAACTAGATTAGGAAGCAAAAGATGGGGGGAGAGGGGAAGGGTATGAGCTGGAGGGAAATAAAAGTTTCAGTCAGGGTTAGCACAAGGACAGAGCCACTGAGTTTTCAGATGTTCTTTAATGTGTTTTTTGAATTGAGAGGTAGATGCTAGGGTAGATAGTTCAGGAGGGAGCTGATTCCAGTTTTCCCTATAGTGTTTGAGAAAAGTGAATCACCAGCTTTGTTGTTAGATTTAATTGAGGAGACAAGGAGTTTATTTGCTGAACGTAGTGTAGCCAGATTTTTATATGGAGAAATCAGATTAGTGAGGATGGGGTGTCATTGGGGTGGTATAGGATCTTTTGGGTGATAAGTAACTGTTGACAGAGTATATGGTTCTGTATTTCTAGCCATCCTAGATGTTTAAGGTTAAGGCAGTGGTGAGTTTTAAAGGGAGAGGATGTGACAAATCTAGCTATGCTATTATAGCAGGTAGAAAGTTTGGAGATGTTATTTTTAGATAGGTTAGCAAATATAGCAGAGGCATAGAAAAGGGTAGAAATCAGGTGGGTTTGGGCGATAGTTTTCCTGGCTGAGGGGGTAAGGAAGGGTTTAATTCTATAGAGAGTACCAAGTTTTTTGTTGACAGACTTTATGGTGGAGTTAATATGGTTGTCATAGTTAAGATGATTATCAACTGTGACACCTAATTGGCTGGTGATAGTTTCTGGTGCAATGTTAGTGGCATTGTTAGAGGTTATAGTGAAGATTGGAGTGGGTGACTTATGAGTTGGAGTAAAAAGCAGTAGTTTTGTTTTTTTAGGATTGAGGAGAAGGCGGTGTTGCATGAACCAGTTTTCAACATTTTGGAAAGCAGTTTGGGTGAGGAACTGGAGGGAGGATATGTTATTAGCAGTACAGATTAAGGTAGAGTCATCTGCATATTGAATGCAGGTGGCTTGGGGTATGTTCATGTGGAGGTCATTAATAAATATGGAAAAAAGAAGGGGACCTAAGATAGAGCCTTGAGGGACTCCAATATTTACAGGAGGTAATGAAGACAGATTGTTTTCCCAGAGTACAGCTTGCTGTCTGTTTTGAAGATAACATTTGAACCATTGTAATGCTTGCGGATCAAGAGAATGGTACTTTAGTTTATCTAGAAGAAGAGTATGATTAACCATATCAAAGGCTTTTGACAGGTCTATGAATAGTGCAGAGGAAAAGGAGCTATTGTTACGATTTTTGTTTATAGAGTCAGTAAAGGAGAGAAGAGCAGTAGTAGTAATATGGACTTGTTGCCCCTATGGAGAGATCTAAAAAAGACTCTAAGCGGGTGGATAAAGTTTTAGCCGATATTCAGAGGCCTAAGGGAGAAGGTGCAGATCAACCTTTACAAAACAATGTGGTCTGGAGCCATGTCCTCCCATGCTGACAAATATTAAATCCCCCTGGAGAGAAATCAGAAACTAAGCCTGTTATTGAAGTTAATCATCTTTTGTTCAAACTGTGGCATCATTTTTGCTGAAGGTAGAATGCTACTCATTGCAAGGCAAGTATCTGCTTAAGACACATTCAGAGGGATCAACAATGTCTCTCTTCATATAGTCCAGGAAAGTATGTTTCAGGTTGCTAACTCCCACATGGACTATGATAGAATTAAACCAGTACCTGTGCTGTAGTGACTTCAGAACATGCATAACTTGTCAGATCCTGGCTCCAGATAAGCAACTGACCATTATCTTCTCCTTGTTTAGTCTGGTGAATGGGGATCTGTGTGTCGTACAATAGAATACCCTATGACAAGAGTCCTGGGTAATATATTGGCTTCACAACACACTAACGAAAAAAAACAATGAACTCCACAAAACCACGAACCAGCAAGCAGGAACACGATCAGAGACGGCTTAATAATATAAAATGATTTATTGAATCCAAGTAAAGTTAGCGCTTTCGGCTAAACCAATGTTCAGCCTTCATCAGACAAACAGCAGAATGTGAAATGAAAGACTTTTTATAAAGCTGACATGTATTAAGTGCCAATCAGGAACAAATGCATTTATTAGTTAAATATAACTATGGTAACCTTAAAGAAGTAAATTACATTGCTTATAGGAAACACTGAAATAGTGTTCCCCAAGGCAATTACTTAAAACGATGCAAAATCTTGAAAGTTACTTGAACTAAAATTGTAAAATATAAAATGTACTATAAAGTACATCCAATAACACGTATTAAACATAGACTATGTTTAAAACATTTAAAATACAAGTTAGTCTTGAACCTTACATTGACCATCACGTTCTTATGACAAAAATCGGACCCCTTGGATGTTAACTTCTCAGTTTGTTGTATACCACCAGCGTTACCAAAAAAACAACAAACCTAAGTAGTTATATATAACCAATTTCAGGAGATGTTTTAAACGCATTTGTTGATGAATGTCCCAGGGATACCCAACGACCTATATACTCTATTTTGTAGTTGCAATTTTTTAGTTGCAATTTTTTATTTGTACATTCCCATTTAAAATTAAATTAATATTATAAATTCTATTTGAAAACTAGATCTTATATGAATACATTTGATCATAGAAAGTCGTAAAAGTATATGTTTCATAGACAGTTTAGTATATAGTTCATACAGACCTCTTGTTGGTCACCCTTAAATAAATACACAGGAATAATAATAAATAAATAATAGAAAACCCAAATTGATGTTGTAATTCATCATATTACACCTTTAGTGAAAGATTTTTTTTTTTTTTTTTTTTTAAATTATGATTTACTATTGACTGTCGACACAGCTACTTCTAAGCCGTTCAATTCAATTACCTATTATAGGATAACCACTTAAGGACACATTTTATAGAGAGATTGTCATTAATTCCTGGTATAAGATGGGCTCTAGTTCGAATCTGCCACATAAGTTCATCCATCTCTAATCTTATTTGCCATGGCCCCCCTCTTATTTCTGGGGTTCTTTGTTGCAATACAACAAAACTAAATGAATGGCTATTGTTATGTAGGATGTGCTTAGCTAAGGCATTGTTTTCGTCCTGTCTACTAACAGCATACATGTGTTCATAAATCCTGGTTTTTATCTTAAGCTCCGTTTCCCAATGTAAAAACTTTACAGTGGTTACACAGAGCATAAACCACCGATTTAGAGCAGTTATAATAATTGTTCACTTTATACCTTATTGATAGTAAATTGTGTTCCAACTTTAAGGAATTTGCACTCTTTATGCACCACACTTATACATGCCATGTGGCCGATTAGAGGTAGACTTTTTCTTTGTTCTCTCTAGAACTGCTTTTAAATTATGTCCCCTCCTGTAAGTTAATTTAGGTTTTTCACCCAATATATTGGAGAGAGTACTATCGTGTTTTATCACGTCCCAATTTTTATTAACAATTTCCCTTATTTTATGAAAGTCTAATGAAAAAGTGTGTATAAAAGTAGTACAAAAGTTATTATTTTCCAACCTGTTAACCCTAGAGAGCCCTGCTGGTAATAATGAGTTCTCTGGGTTTACATTCTCTTCATTGTTGTTGTTACTAGAAAGAAGAGGGAAAAAATGACCTTCGTTGCATTTACTAGATACCTCCAAAATGATGCTATTAATTAAATTAGGTGGGTACCCTCTAGATGTAAACATATTTTTTAATTTGTTACATTCCATCTGAAAATCATGGTCATCAGTGACCATGCGTGCTGCCCTTACAATTTGGCCTTTTATGACAGATCTTTTTTGATAGTAAGGGTGGCTACTAGAGAAATGTAACAAAGAATTTGATTAATTTAATTAATAGCATCATTTTGGAGGTATCTAGTAAACGCAACGAAGGTCATTTTTTCCCTCTTCTTTCTGGTAACAACAACAATGAAGAGAATGTAAACCCAGAGAACTCATTATTACCAGCAGGGCTCTCTAGGGTTAACAGGTTGGAAAATAATAACTTTTGTACTACTTTTATACACACTTTTTTATTAGACTTTCATAAAATAAGGGAAATTGTTAATAAAAATTGGGACGTGATAAAACACGATAGTACTCTCTCCAATATATTGGGTGAAAAACCTAAATTAACTTACAGGAGGGGACATAATTTAAAAGCAATTCTAGAGAGAACAAAGAAAAAGTCTACCTCTAATCGGCCACATGGCATGTATAAGTGTGGTGCATGTGCGCAGTGCAAATTCCTTAAAGTTGGAACACAATTTACTATCAACGATAAGGTATATAAAGTGAACAATTATTATAACTGCGACTCTAAATCGGTGGTTTATGCCGCTCTGTGTAACCACTGTAAAGTTTTTTACATTGGGAAAACGGAGCGTAAGATAAAAACCAGGATTTATGAACACATGTATGCTGTTAGTAGACAGGACGAAAACAATGCCTTAGCTAAGCACATCCTACATAACAATAGCCATTCATTTAGTTTTGTTGTATTGCAACAAAGAACCCCAGAAATAAGAGGGGGGCCATGGCAAATAAGATTAGAGATGGATGAACTTATGTGGCAGATTCGAACTAGAGCCCATCTTATACCAGGAATTAATGACAATCTCTCTATAAAATGTGTCCTTAAGTGGTTATCCTATAATAGGTAATTGAATTGAACAGCTTAGAAGTAGCTGTGTCGACAGTCAATAGTAAATCATAATTTAAAAAAAAAAAATCTTTCACTAAAGGTGTAATATGATGAATTACAACATCAATTTGGGTTTTCTATTATTTATTTATTATTATTCCTGTGTATTTATTTAAGGGTGACCAACAAGAGGTCTGTATGAACTATATACTAAACTGTCTATGAAACATATACTTTTACGACTTTCTATGATCAAATGTATTCATATAAGATCTAGTTTTCAAATAGAATTTATAATATTAATTTAATTTTAAATGGGAATGTACAAATAAAAAATTGCAACTAAAAAATTGCAACTACAAAATAGAGTATATAGGTCGTTGGGTATCCCTGGGACATTCATTAACAAATGCGTTTAAAATATCCCCTGAAATTAGTTATACACAACTACTTAGGCTTGTTGTTTTTTTGGTAACGCTGGTGGTATACAACAAACTGAGAAGTTAACATCTAAGGGGGTCCGATTTTTGTCATAAGAATGTGGTGCTCAATGTAAGGTTGAAGGTTAATTTGTATTTTAAATGTTTTAAACATAGTCTATGTTAAACATATGTTATTGGATGTACTTTATAGTACATTTTATATATTACAATTTTAATTTAAGTAATTCTCAAGATTTTGTATCGTTTTAAGTAATTGCCTTGGGGAACACTATTTCAGTGTTTCCTATAAGCAATGTAATTCACTTCGTTAAGGTTACCATAGTTATATTTAACTAATAAATGCATTTGTTCCTGATTGGCACTTAATACATGTCAGCTTTATAAAAAGTCTTTCATTTCACATTCTGCTGTTTGTCTGATAAAGGCTGAACATTGGTTTGGCCGAAAGCGCTAACTTTACTTGGATTCAATAAATCATTTTATATTATTAAGCCGTCTCTGATCGTGTTCCTGCTTGCTGGTTCGTGGTAATATATTGGCTTGCCTTACGGGCAGTGCTCTTATGGGTGTAGGACTATGTGTGGGTTTGGTGTTGCTTTTGGTGACTGCTGAGGATAGGCATTACCATTTATAGGCTTAGGAGGTCTTTATGGATTGGGAAGACTGCTTTTAAGTGCCTCAGCATAAGTTGGTCTATATGTGATGAGCACTGTGTGGTGAAGGTCATGTGTCTGCTCTTGACAACTTTGTTTGTATGTAGGATTTTTACCTCCAGTAAAATTGTGCATATGCATCTCTCACATGCTGAGCTTGTTTTTTTTTAAGATTATATAGTTGACTGTGAAAACGGGACAATTGCTACATTGTCTCAGGATGCCCATACCTACCATGTTGTCTACGGAGAGATTTGGAAATTGAATTAATTTCACCAAGTCTTTTGGGTTAATAATACCAAGACAGCAGTGAACTCCATTCCTAAATCAGGGTATAATTTAAACTCATGAAATTAGTATCATTTCAATCCCAGAAATGACTCTTTCTGTAATCCATATGGAATGACATGGTACATAGATTTATACATTAGTACTAGGCTAACTGCCCTTGTGTGCCATTTTAAGCCTAGCCAATTACCTCATGTGAAAATCAAATTCTGCATGTTGTGTTTGTACAGTAAACACCTTAAACATTATGCCAACTTCCCAAATTCTGTTTTATTAGACTTGTTGCCCCTACTACTATTTCAGCTGGCTGTGTATCTTTCTTCCACAGTGCTCTTGTTTCTGCCTGCAAATTCTAGTATTTTATGACTTTGTAATCACTGGGCTGTAGCAATTTCAATGATAAATGCTATTTTATTTTCCTGGACTACTATATCTGGTATTCTAGCATCTATTTTTTGAACTGTTGGTAATGGGTGATCCCATGTGATACAAACTTCATTATTTATAATGCTTTGTGTTTCATATTTCCATTGCTTCTCAGCTACTTCAGTATTATAATGTTTGCGCAATCCCCAATGCAACAGTCTCGCCACATTATTGTGCATTTCAGTATACAGGCCACCAACCATGTAGTGCAAAACAAAGAGTTTATGGTACAACACAAATAAAAATATTTCCATAACAGAAGATGAAAGCAATACCTCCAGGGTGAGCATGTTATCTGTGGTAAAGATGTGTTTACAGAGTAATAGCAAAGTAACTCACTGAAAAGAAACATTCCCCAAACATTATTAGCAGTCTATGGTTTATCAATGTTGTCAAATTCTTTTAAGTATATACAACAGGTACGTCAATGGAACAGCCTTAAGCTTGTAAGACTCATTTTCTTGCCCCTCACAAGCTGTCAGAGATAGGTTACACACCATCACAATCAAGGTTTTATCAGTTAGAATGTCTCTCTTCCCTAAAAGTCACATTATACCATTTTAAGTCAAAAGCAATCAAGACACATTACTGGATGGTGTGTTAATTTGAAAACAAACATACATGTTCTAACATAAAGCAGTATTCATTAGCAAATCATTAAACAACATACAAACAGAGTTATAAAATAAAAAACAAAAGTGATTAGCAGCAATGCAATACTGATGTATACATATTTATCAGCTGTATTCTACACCACTTTTTATTTGATTAACAATATCTTTGTAGACAGCCTGCTATAATTTGTGCATCCAATGGTTTTCAGAAATAGTCCACCACTTAGAACCTTTAAAATTCAGATGGGAAATCGGTCAGTTCGGCATTCAAAATTGTGTACACATTTGACAATTAAAACAATAATGGTACACAAAGCCCATTTACACAAACATGTCTTTTTAGTGCAGGATTGTCATTCAAGAAATATTAAGTCTAAATGATCACAGTCTAATAAAAAGTCAATAAATCTTCTACATGTAGAGAAACAGTACACTGATTACATAATATAAAATTTGCTAAAACCTTCACTTATTAGTTTTACTTACAGGTTAAGCAGACCAACAAGGAGCGCACTATAAGATTGCAGGGCATTCTCCACCTTTCAGATACCAATGCCGTGACAGCTGGAAGAATGATCTCTGCTGGGACATAATACTGGATGGAGTAGGTCACAAAGATGCCAAATGAATACAGAATTTTCACCATCTGGTATAGCCTGCAAAACCAGAATACTTTATTTAGTCATTACTAAGGTTCTGGTCTTAAACGTTACTATGCTAGCCAGAAAGAAGGACCAAAAACCCAGGAAAACAGCAAATTTCAAAGATCACTCTTCTCCTTTAAACTTCTTTTTTGCAAGGGGGCAAAACCCCACACCAACTTCTATATCTCAACCCCAAAAATGTCTTACTCAGAGAAAACAGAGTATTCCAAGAAACAGCTAACTATATATGTCTGTTTTTTGGACATTTAGTCTC
Organism: Protopterus annectens; assembly: GCF_019279795.1. Lineage (NCBI taxonomy): Eukaryota > Metazoa > Chordata > Ceratodontiformes > Protopteridae > Protopterus > Protopterus annectens. The sequence goes on from NC_056735.1 coordinate 184,150,800, forward strand.
TCTGTTTCAGGCCTCACTCTAGTGGATCCCGACATTTCAAATGGTTACTGTCTGGGGCACATGTATCTGTATGCTCTAAAATGAGATCTCACAAAATGTAGCTTAATCTGCAATGCTGTTTCAGGCACAGAAAACCTGAGTATGTGGCAGCATTTTTACAAGAAAAAAATCTCTGACTCAAATTCCTCAAGCAATTTTTACTCATTTGTTAACCAGGTAAAGCCAGTCAGCATACGTGCTCTGAAGTCTCTAATTTTATACTGACGTTATAAATTATGTTTATGCCTGCTTTGTCTCCCTGAATATTGTATTTGTGTGTAATTCGCTCTCCAACTGCAAACGCTTATTTTAACATAGCGCTCTGCACATGGATCCAGCGTTCTGTTGTTAGGTGTTTGTACTCTTTCTGTATGCCGCTCGACTGAGGCTACACTAGCTCACATATACGATTTGCAACCATTTTTTACACTAGCTCACATATAAAACTTGCAACCATTTTTCATTCAGGTATTTTTCTCTCCCTGTGTAATTCTTGATGTATGCAAGCTCTTACTCATCTACCAGAGCTATTTTAATTTAATTTGTTTGTTCTATGACTAGCATGCTGTTCTGTAACTGTTGTGCGAGCCCTTTTTAATCGCCTTATTGAAATTGTGCAAGCTGCTTGTAATATGTAACTTCTATACCTGCTTTAATTTTTTGTGAGGCTTGCTCTATGCGATAAATATTGGGCTAGTTGTAATTCATATTTAAAAGTTTAATCGCTCTATTGGAACTGTGCAAGCTGCCTTTAATATGTAACTTCTGTACTTATTCTAAATGTTTTTGTGGGGCTTGCTCTAGGCGATTAACAAAACTTGGGCCAGTAGTAATTTGAATATCTTTTCTGGAACTGCGCTGATTGTATTTTACAAACGCTACTTGCCTGAATCCAAATATACTGTGTACATATTGGGTTTAAATACTTAGCTATCTGACCAGGTCGATTAATCTGAGTGTGTGCACTATTTGCAGTAATTGCTCTAACCACAATAGCAGTACTCATATGGAGTACCGACTCCTGCTGTTTGAAACATTTTCATGAACACGTTAGAATACATTTGCAATGCAATTTGTCCCAGTTTGCTTAGCTTTTGTCAGCTAATTGGTTTTTGACTGTTATTCCAAAGTTACATTGTACATTAGAATTTTGTTTTTATTTACATTTTCCTACATATTCTAAGCTTTGTTTGTGATATTTGGTACTTGATAGAGGTTAACTTAATTTATCTGAACTGCTTTGTCCATTTTATCACTTTTTCAGATTAACTGTGTATGTTATGCCTGTCTGCTTCTCAGCTCTTGACACCTGTACTGCCTGCTTCATTACATTTTTTTTTCCTCTCCCTTGCATGTTCCAGCTTGTGTTCCTGCCTATTCTCCTTCTCCTCCTGAATGCACCCTAATGGAAGTCCATGCTGAGAACCCATATACAAGGGACATTAAATCAACCTAAAATCCCATCTGCTCCCTACCAGGACATTTCAGAGAAAGTATGCATACTGCTTTGTCCATCTTGTAATTTGTAAAGGTAGTACATATTTTTTAGTAGGTTGCAGTGCGCTCCCTTGCCAGGCCAGCCAGCAGCTAACTCTTCCCCTTTCCTTAACTATTTAAATTGTCCCTACTCTCCCTCCCATATTTTATTTTACCCTTCGCTGAGTCTGATAATCCCCTTCCATCCCCTAACTGATATTCCCCGTAGGTGTCTCTGTTACACTCATCCAAACTGCCCACTAGGTGGTGCTCCTTTACCTTCTTGCTGTCTCTACTACTTTTTCCCACTTGGTACCTTATTTTCATTCTTCAGTGATTCCTAGATATCTCCCCACTGCTCTCTCCCTCTATATTCTCCCAGGACTACCTAAACTCTTCCTCCACTCCACATATTCCCATCTCCTCTAAGCTCAAAGCCTCTGACCCTTCTATACTGTCATTTTAGTATATATCTCCATTCAACTCAATTTCACTGTCAGTCTTCGAACTTAAAATATATCTCTGCAAACTTACCTTCTGGCTTTCGCACTCTACTGATTGTTTTTCCTCACATTTCTCCTTCCTTTGGCTCTTCCCTCCGTTCCCTCTTGGGCTCACTCCTCTCCCTACACTGCCCCATTTCCCACCCGTCCCAGCACCTCTACCTTTATACCTCTCATAAGCCCTCCCACATATACCAATTAACTAATCAGAGTCCTTCCCTCATTACCCCTCCCACTCTTACTCCCCCACCCCACTATACCTCACTTTACCAATTAACCTATCATAGTCCCTCTACTTACTACCCCTCCCATTCTTTCTCAGCCCACTCCATTATATTTCTCTTCTCATCACATATATTCCCTTTCTCTCCCCTGCAAATACTTCCAACCCCATCCTTTTCCTAAGCCCCCCACCCATTTTGCCTGCACAACTCCACAACATCTATCTCTTCAACTTCCCCTTGCTGAACATGCCATCCAAAATCCTTCATACTATCTATGTCCCAGCCTCACTTCTTGTACTACTCATTCCTCTATATTATGCTACTTCCTACTCTCACAAAATACCCTTCCTCCCTACCTCCTACACAAACTAACCCTAACACTAACAAAAACAATACCCCAGGATCCATCATTGACTGGATCCTAGTCTCTCATCCAAACAAAATAATTCTTTCTGGCACTATCCCTGACACCTTCAGTGACCATCTCCCCACTTTCATACACCGTTCAGCTAACTCCACCCAATATCAACACCATTACATCCACACTCGTAATCTCAGCAACTTCAACCCCACAATCTTCTCAAACATTTTTAAACATACTAACTGCAAGATCCTAAATACTCTTCCCCTAGACAACGCTGTAGAACAATTTAACTCTATCTTCCTAAATACTCTTAACTCTCTAGCCCCACCAAGAAACAAACGAGTCAAAGCTAATTCTGCCCCTTGGCTATCCAAAGAAACAAAACAAATCATACATCAAAGGGACAAATCCTGGAAGCTATACCAGAAAAATAAAATGCCTTCATTCCTGCTCCAATACACCCAACTCCTCAACCAAGCAAAAAAACTAATCGCCCTGGACAAAAAAAACTACTACAATAAACTTCAGTCCAACCATAACAAGAGCCCAAAACAGTTCTGGAAATCAGTTAATTCCCTTCTCCATCCAGGATCCAGGAATAACCCCTGCCCAGACCCTAATATAACTGACACAGATCTAAGCTCTCTCTTCAACAAATTCTTTACTGAATCTATAGCTAATCTAACTAAATCCTTCCCTAACAATAATACATCCAACTCTCTTTCCTTTACACCTAACAACCCCTTTAACTGTCCTCTCAATTTCCAGCTGAAACCTGTTTCAACCACATTTATAAAAAGGCTCTTATTCAAACTAAAGCCATGCTCTAATGCCCCTGACAACATCCCCTCCTCCTTCCTTAAATGTGCTGCTGAAGGTATTGCTCTCCCTATCATCATCTTAATTAACAGATCTTTAAAAGAGTCATACGTTCCTATTCTTTGGCGATCAGCCTACATTCTACCACTTCATAATGGAGGCAAAAATACTAATATCACCAACTTCCGCCCAATTGCCCTACTCTCACCTTTATCAAAAATCCTAGAAAAATGTGTCCACCACCAACTCATGCCTTTCTTAACCCAGAACCACCTTCTAACACCCACCCAACACGGCTTCCGCCCTGGACACAGCACCATTACTGCCTTATTATCCTTCTTAGAAACAGTCAATCAAGCCAGGGATTCTGGATTACTAGTTTCCACTGTACTGCTAGATCTTTCTAAAGCCTTTGACACCATCTCTCACAAACACCTTCTCTTTCATCTATCAAACCTTCATCTCTCCCCTGATACTCTATCATGGTTCTCCAGCTACTTATCAGACAGATCTCAAGCTGTCAGATGGAAAAACTCTACCTCCTCCTTCTTACCTACATCCACTGGCGTTCCCCAGGGGTCCATCCTTGGACCCATGCTTTTCAACATCTTCATAAATAACCTACACTCTGCCATCCCAGACACAACAGTTATCCAATACGCTGATGACTCTACCTTAGTCTGTGCCGCCTCTAACCTTCCTGAACTACTGACAAAAACCCAAATAGCTTTTTCCACTACTGAGAACTGGATGCACCAAAATCATCTCTCTCTCAACTCTAATAAATCTAAAATTCTTCTTTTCCCTCCCTCCAGAGCTTTCACTTTTGACAAAAATGCTTTCAAAATCATAAGCCAAACCAACTCTACCATAGAGGTGGTCCCATCTGCAAAACTCCTTGGCATCACCATAGACGAGCACCTTAAATTTGATAACCACATACAAAAAAACATAAAGAAAACCCACCAAAAGCTAGGTATGCTCTATAGGAACAACTGCTTTCTCTCCAACTCCTCTAGGCATACCTTAGAAATTACCTATCTTCTACCATCTCTACTATATGGAACCCCACTCCTTACTAACCTGTCTTCTTCCATCTCTTCTAAACTCGAAATCTGCTATAATAAAATCTCTAAATTTGCAACCAAATCTAAAACCTCTACTCACCATTGCCTTTCCCTACAAACTCTGAACTGGCTAGAACTCCCTAACTACCTAGACTATCTCCAACTAACCACTGCTCACAAATTAATATTCTACCCTGATAAATGCCCAGCCCTAACAAACATCCTTCCTCCGTACATCCCAAATAGATCTCTAAGATCTGAGCACCAAAATTTAATCGCCATCCACAAACCCAAACGCCCTGCTGGCCAACTCCTTCTCTCCTACTCTCTTGGCAGGAAATGGAACTCTCTCCCTCCTTCACTTAGAACAACATCTAACTCTGAATCCTTCAAAACCCAACTTTTCTCTTACTTATCCTCTAAACATAAGTGTTCCTGCTTTCATCCCACTTAAATTTAATTAACTACCCTTATGAACCCTCTATATCCTTTCACTTCACATTACTCTAAAGCTATTATTTTTCCATTGCTACTAAATCAAACTTAAGCTACTTCTCAGTTTAAGTAATTCTCTCTCTCTACTCCTTGTATGTAAATATTGTAAATATCAGGTAACCTCAGATCTCTTCATTACAGACAGTTGAAACTTGCTGCTCTGAAGGGAAACTACTGAAAATCTATTTTATCTACCTTCCTTAATGATGTTTTTGAGGTATACTGTATGCTTTTGCTTTTTTACTAACTGTATGAATGTAATTACACATGTATTTTTTTTACCTTCAGCACTATGTAACTTAGATTGTATTCGCATTGCTTTTGGAGCTTTTCTCCCCGGGAATCCACTGAAAATGGGCACGTTCTGGCCCAGTGGACTTCCCCGGTAATCAAACTGGAAATAAATAAATAAATCATCTGTCACCCATGAGTACTGTCTAGTTAAATGTCTTTCCCAGAGTTAACACAGTTTTGCAAGTGGAGACCGAAGGAAACAAACACAGGACTACAAAAAGTGCAGCCTCCACCTTACCATAAGTGATCAACAATACCACATACAGTAATGCATTGTTCTATCTTCTAATATGAAGTCTCATACCTTGAAAATTTTAGAAAGCCCCAAATCACACTGGCAGTATAAATCTCATGGGAGACACCGACCAGTAATAGAGGGGGACAAAGAATTACCATACTTCATCTCTGCTCTCCCACAAACCAAATAAGGAAGTTCCCTAAAAGTAGTATAACTAAGAATATTTATTTATTGCCAAGGCTGAAACGCCAATTCCTACTGCACTGATGGCATAGTTAGATTTGCCTTTGTTACAGGAAGATCAGAAAGCTGTGGATTCCTTAACCACTCAAGGTACCTG